>NC_065919.1:63250674-63559107 GCF_024586455.1 Bactrocera neohumeralis
ACATGGTGCATTTGTCTCCGTGAAACAGCACTTTTTTCTTTAAATGTGGCTGTTTTTGTCCTAAAAACCGTCCAATAACGATTTTTAATAGTCCCTGTAGAAGATGCTTCTTTTTTCTAGGTAGTTAATAAAAAATATTCCATGTGCATTCCAAATTACATACATTATAGCTTTGACAGCCGACTATTGCATTTTGCCACGCTTTGGAGCGGGTTCATCTTTTAGAGTCCACTTGGATGACTGTCAATCCTTCGGAATTAAATGATGGAGACATGCTTCATCCTTTTTTACATTTCACCACTTTTCTTAGAGCATTCTCATACCTAAATATTATTGAATTTTATGATGTACACACTCAGTTGATATCTTTAGAGCGCCTGCTATCTCGAACAACTGCACTTTACATACATCCAAAATTTATTTAGAACTTTTTGAAGTTTTCGTCGGTAAAAACAACTTTTGGGGTGTCCATTGCCTTCATCGCTCTCGTTGCTCATTTCGCCTAGTTCAAACTTAGCAAACCACTTTTCAATGGTTGATCTCTCAGGTATAGAGTCCAAATAATGCTGATCAATCTAAACCTCGGTCTCATTGGTACTTTTTCCCCCAAAGAGCAATGCTAATTATAAACACATGACATTCCCTTTGATTCATTTTTGTAAACTAACACAAGTTGCTTCACCCGAAATGCTCAAACTCATACCCAAATCTCATAAACTTATAGTTCGAAAGCTGTTAAATTTGAATATGTATCTTTCAAGGGTTTTGGGCTGACTTAAAATCATATGGATTTAATTCTAGTAGCACCATCTATGGCCAGGGGAACTCTATCGCTTATATTATAATGAGTTACAAGTGATTCAAACGATATTTATGAAAGTAATTATTGGAATGGTGCATTTCAAAAATATCGCTGTAAAAGTTGTTAGTAAAAAATAAAATATTTCAGAATTTGAACCATCGTCATGGCATCATAATTTCAACTGTAATTAATTGAGTTGTCAAAATTAATGTAATTTTCTAATTAATACCTTCAATTCTAACTTATTGTTTTTGATATCAAAATAATTTTGTTAAAATGAACCACAAAATGGGCAAGATGTATAAATCAAATATGTCAAAGTAAGCGTTAATGCAATAATCTCCACATATGATCAAAATTAAGTATATAGTAATATATTTATAAAAAACCATCACTACCCGCTGAGAAACGATCTTACACGTATAAATATCAGAAAGCCGCAACAAGTCATTTACTCATTAGTTTTTGTAGAAGCGCCTGCGCTAATTAAGAATTCAAATGAGCTGTGGCTCGGCTCGAAGAAAGAATCAACGCGCCGTTACTTGTTTTGCCCATTCCATTTTGCTTGATTGTATGAAAACGCTTAACATTGTTTCAACGTAATTGACACCAGCGTTGCTTTGAGTTATTTTTGCACGCTGATGTAGTGATTTAAGCATTTGAACAAAAGTATAAATTCAACATAACAAATATATTAATTTATGTATAACAACTGCAGACGTTTGATATGCGAAAATTATTCGGTAAATGGAAAGGCAAATGGTCTACACCGAAGTGGTCTCTATTGGCATTCATGCCAAAAAGTTGTCAAATATGTCGCTTATATACATAAATAAATACATACACTTAAGCACATATATACGCAAGTATACACAGTTACTTTATTGCATATTCACATTGGTGCTTTGTCATCAGCCAACGATCGCGGACCTCTCTACTGATTGGTAGTGTTGCTCCTGATGTGTCAACTTCGCGAAATTTGTGTGTGAATCGGTTTTTGAAAATGGCGTTGGCGCACAAAAAAGTTGATTGACCCTCTTTTTCGTATAATTTTTGTATAATTTTTGCATAATTTTCGCAAAATATGCGCATTGATTAGGCAAATGTTTAGCAGCTGTTGAGCTGTTGTCTGGGTAAAACCACCACTCTAAAGCGATGCATACGTACATAATCCAGACAAAAAATGTTCGATAATAAGCTAGTAAACGCCTCTTTTTAAATCTTCTCACTGGTTTGTTTTTTTTTCATTCCATCAATTTACATATGTATTACTCGAAAGATAACAGATATTAGTTTGGCAAAACATTTGGAACCAAAAGCTTTCACCATTTATGAGATGAAGACATATTTGATTTTCAAGAAATGTTAAGTTTTTTTTTTGTTGAAAGTACAACAAAATTGAATTTTGATTTTTAATAAAATTCGTATAAAAGTTGTATTAATTGAGTGTGTCCAAATATGCAGATAAAATCATGAATTATCCAGCACAGAATATCGCATTAACACACTGCAGATTGAATAATAACGATATTGTTGAAACAGTAAACAGCGTAAAAGACCATCCAATTCGAAATCCCTGCGGCGTTTTGCGTACAAAACATGGTTACACATCAGCAACCAATGCAAAATCTTTGCAATGTATTTCAGAGAGGGCACCTGCTCCGAATAAATAGAGGATTGGCCTATCGGTCGAAAATTTGTGATTAACCTACTGCTACGTCTACTGATCGTACTATTTTCTACACCTTCATCTATCTTGAGACTGCGCATTTTACGTCGAGATCATAAATTGAAAGCGTACAAACTATAGCTTCTGCAAGAACTCAAACCGTTCGACCTTCGAAAGCGACATCGCTTTGTTCTATTGGCTCTTGAAAAGTGAGGCCTTTTTCTGGCTCATTGGGTACGTAAGCAAGCAAAACTTGCTTTTGCATTTATTTTATTCTAGTGTAACTGTCGACCGTTATCGCGCCATGATAACCGACTATTTGATGCCTGAAATTTAAGCTCTTGATCTCAGCGATATTTGGTATCACCATTTCCCCCACATCGCATCAATAAATGAATTTATTGAGAGAATACTTCGGTGAGCAGATAATTTCACGTTTTAAACTTTCGATTGGCCACCAAGATGTTGTGATATCAACCATTAGACTTTTTCCTGTGAGAATATGTAAAGTCTAAAGTCTAGGATGACTTCGATTCAGACCTTGGAAAAAACATCACGGGTGTCATTCGTCAGTAATCAGTTGACTGTCAATAACTCTAAGATTTTAGGTGCAACATTTGATAGTCTATGCGCCTTCTCTCCTCATACGACCGCGGAGCACATGGGGAAAAGACAAAAGTTGTTGGCAACTTACAAGGCAATCGGCCGGCTGGTCCTCAACTGAGCCGCACCAATATGATCACCTGGATGCAGTGGAATTGAAGAACTGACTCCCTTCCAGTGAATGTCATTTTTGGATTCAAATCACCATCTAATACAGACGAAGAACTCAAGTTGCGAGAAACGCGAGTGACCCTTGCGCAGCTTCGTTCTGAATATTGTAGCAGATTAAACTCCTACTTCTTCAGAGTATACCCTGACATATCCAACATATGTCCTACGTGCATTGAGTCTTCGCAAGACACTGGCCACCTCTTTGCATGCCCCGCCAACCCCACTCATCTGACACCGTTTTCCCTTTGGTCCGACCCCGTCGAAACAGCACGTTTCCTGGGCCTCCCGTTAGAAGACGTCGACGACAACTTAGATAATCCTCACCACCCTAACGAAGACTAGATGCTCCGTTAAAACAACAACAACGAGTCATCGAAAATTGAAATCAATAGATGGACCATCTGAGACCATTTGAAAGAGGTAATCTTCAAATAACGATATATCTACTGTACAAGTTATTCAAGTAGTTGCCGTAAGAAATATACCTGAGAGGAGTATTATAGCTTCGGAGCAGCCGATATCGATCGATCGATTTTTTGTTTTTATTACCGAGTAATGATTTATAGATCTCATTAATAATGATGACGAAAAAGCGAATACAAGCGAATCGTGTGAAACATCCACGGAGCAGATAGAAAAAATAGTTTGATTTTCAATTTCAACGAAGAAATCTGTTCCCAACTTCAATTAAAACATGCACAAATTATAAAGCCAGCTTAAAGAATGTGAAATTAGTGAAATTGTTACATTTTTGTATAGTTGTCAGGTCAAGAATTGTATCTCGTTAACTATTATTTATTTTACCCTTCAGTCGCGGTCAACCAATAAAGCAAACAATGGATTTAAGTTCTTCATTATCCCCTCAACACTAAATTCAAGCGATTGAAATACAAAGACAGTTAATTGGAACGAACACTTTCGATAAACTATAACACTAAGCAAACAAAAACGAACTTACTGCAGAACAAGCGAGTAAATTGTAAGTGTGAGAGGAAGCGCAAAGCGAAGAGGAAGCATGACAACATTTAAATTTCATTCAAATGTCAACAGTGCTGACGTAAACATGACAGCTACTTGCACTTTTGTATTTAGCATGGCATATTTTATGTTCTTACCAAGCATTGCCGGTATCATTTGCAACAGTAACTTTTTAACAACAACAATAATAAGAATAACAATAACACAAATACATGAATGCTTGCATGAGTGTCACATCCGCCATTCAAGCAGATGAATACCGCCAACAGTGGTAGCACTTGCAAATACTTACATACTTGCACCGTTATATTCACTTATGTGAGTTTGCAACCACCACCGATTCGATCCACCGACCGACTAACACTACGGCGACTGCAATGAAAGGAAATGCTGCTTAAATTGAAAAATGGTGCTTTCAACGGCGCTCCGATGACTTCTTGCCTTCTCCTTCAGATCGCTGTGAACTCACTTCTTTTTATTTGCTGGCGTTTTTTATGACTTTTATTTTCAAGTGTCAGCTGCTTTGACTGGCTGGTGTGAGTTATTGTTGTTATCATTGTCCTTGTCACTTTTAATGTTGTTGCTATCGTTTTCAGTATAATTGTTATTGTATTGCTGTTTGTTGTTTTTGTTATTACTAGTATTTAATTTGTTCGGTGCTTCCGGCGCATTCGAATGTCAACTGCGTGTTTGGTCGGAGAAAATGGAGCAACTTCCCAGTACAGCCTGGCTACATCCGCGTGTGTTAGATTTGTTTTTGTTCTTTTTAATATTTTATAACTTTTATTTTGTAACTGTGACTCGTTTAACAACTACTCTGTTGAATAATAAATGCGATACACTGGTTAAAGCTAAGAGTTGCTGCTCAGCAGTTAGAGGAAATCGTATGCGGAGAACAGCAGTGTGCTAAGACGTTATCGTAAATAATAGCGAATATACATACAAGTATATCTTATTTATGCTGCGGATATGAATGCTAGACCAGGGTCTGAACCGATTACATTCATATTTAACGGTATGGTTTACCGTGTGGTCAAGATTGGTAATAAATTTCGATAAAATTGGTATCTCATCATATGTAACCCAGTCTGGTCCATATAAACTGCGCGCGCTAACTGAATTGATAAAAAAAATTCCTAAATTTGTAGAAGTATGAATTTTGATCTTCATACGTCAATAAGTGTGTGTTTGACAGTTGTTTGTTTATGACGCGAAAAGTTTGCCTTACGATTTCTACCGTGGAACATGATATTTTGTATTTACAGTGCAATCACGGCTATAACGGGTGATCCAAGCAGAGGCGCTTTTTCTAATAGCCCTTTTATGAGAGATAATGTGTGAGTTGTGTCAAGATGTCATGTTATTTTTGTACAATATTGTTTGGCATTTCATCATAGAAAGACTTACGCTTCAACAACGTTTACAAATCGTTTAATTTTATTACGAAAAATCACGTTCTGTAAAGAATGTGCTTCGCGCGCTTCACGATTCGGCGCCGTTCGCATCTCGGACTGATGTATGAAATGACTTGATGGCGTATTTCACGTCGAGACCTTAAATGTCTGAAACCAGGCATTGGCGACTTTCCCGCAAAGTTGTTATTACGCTATGATAACTGACTATTTGATGCTTGAAATGAATCAGAGATGACCCTCAAAAAATAAATGCCAAAGAATGTTCATTCGAATGATAATAAAGATTCCCCATAACATTTGAAATTTCTGTGTTTTTGTGTGAAAAGTAGGAAATCTCGAAACGGCTTACCCTTTATATGGTATATACTTTATAGAATCTCCGACGTTTTCTTGTGGGTGTTACAAACTTCGTGTACTCTTTCAAGGTAAAGGTAAGAAGTCGGCTTTACTTACAGCTGAAGCTGATAGACCAAACGGTTCGACTCCCCAGCGAATTGAACATGGAAACAACTGCTTTTGACTATTCTACCAACTGAATAATAGGTTTGTACTCTAAAGTGTACTTTGAGAAAGATATATTTATAAGTCCTAGACTGGCTCGCATATGATTTAATTGAATATGAATATTTAAAATAGAAATAGGTTTTATTTACCTCTATATTATATTCGAACATTAATGATGGTAAGCCACATATCTTATTTGGAGCGTCCGAATTGGATTATTAGTAGTTTATTAATGCCATAAGTGCATCTAAACTGCTGAAAATATTCTTAAAATTTAAGCTTTAGAAAAAATTACGTTACTGCTTCTCTCTGGCAATTAATGTGTTGTTTTGCTTGGACGCCCAGTCAACAAACGTTGTGCTTGTTTGATATTTCGCGTTCAATATTTTCGTGCTTTCCCATTGTGCGAATACAGATTTTTCATTGATGATTTTTCTCGCCCAAGAAATTTCAAAAGCGTTTGTTTATTTATTTTTTCATTTTGCACTTACGAACGCGCTGGAAAACGCTTTGATCTAATAGGCCAAATAGTTTTAACGCTTTTTCACTTCAGTTCAGGCCTGCCATTGTTCATGCTGTTGTTGATGGAACGCCTTTGTACCTATGTTTGTATGTACGTATGTATAAATGTGCTGTTGCTTGTTGTTCTTGGAATCAAAGCGCGAGCATGTGGGATGAGCGCGATTTGTTATTCTTCCTCAAGTATTCGACGATTCGACCATATACCAACTGACACTTAATTGTTGACGTTTGTGCGCAGAATTTGTTGCTCTGCTTGTTTGTTCCTCCTGGTTTTTGTATTATTTTAAACTATGTACATAAATATTTGAATAATGTGGAAAAGCTCGTGCGCGTGAAAAGTGGAAATGTTGAAAAATTCATGAAACCGAGTGGAAGGGAAAAGTATGAACCACTGCGAAAGGCACGATGACGGTTGACTGTCAGAAAAGTGACATTTCCCACATCAACAAAATCAACAACATCAGCGACGAGCGCGGGTAGACTAAAAACAGCAGCAGCACAGCACACCACTAAATGAACGAAATATTCAACCTTAATTCGTAGGCAAATTTGTTGAATTTTTTAGAGTGGAAAATTGTTGTTGCTGCACACAGTGAAATGTCGCACGAATCGTGTCAAAATGAACTTCTTACTACCCCACCAAATGGTGTGATTTGTTGGTGTAAGGAAGGAGGCAAGAAATTAAGCAGCGTGTGATGAGTTCTAGGCATTCAACATTGCAACAAACAATTATAATGAGGAGCAACATTTTTAGGAGTTACTGAAAAAATGTGTAAATTAAAAATACCAGCAAACATAGCAACAATTACACACACATTTAGTACATAAAAAGCAGCAATTCTGTCAGGGAAAAACAACTACGAAAGCAAAAATGTCATATAAAGTACTGCACAGTGGCATTTTTTTTTTAATACGAGGGTTGCTCTTTATATTTCGGAATTAGGATTATTAATCATCGAAAAGCGCTGTAGGTATTTTCTACCAAAGTGTTCTTCATTATGAGCACTTTTGCATGCTTTTGAAGCAATAGTCGAATCACTTTTGTCACTCTGATTGAGGTATCTCCAAAACATGCAACCATCCGTTCCTTCCGGTGTTGACCTCTTAGTTAATAATAGTAAGTCTTATAGGAACAAAACGAAGTCGTTCGGTGCAAAGTAAGGGTTTTGCGTAGGATGACTCTTCATGTCGCTGTTTTGAGTGCTTAAAAATGATGTGAAAGCTCGCATTGTCGTGGTGAAGAGTGATCCGTCTTCGGTGGAAGGTTTTCCTGATTTCTTGAAGAAATTGCCTATTCTGTGTTGTTCTAATGGTATGGTTGTGACATGTTCAGTTTTTCAATAACTTTTGTTGGATTCGGCTCATCTTGAAACATCCATACAGTCGACTGCTGTTTATATACTTTCGGTACCTGTCACAATGTCATAGATGTTTCTCAACCGTATTTTCGTATTTCCTAACATTTATCTTAACAAATCGACACAAGCCAGTGTTGAAAAAAATGTTCTTACAATCAAAAGTGCAAGCAATATTGAATGTATAGTATGTTGGTACCTCCAATGCCCTTAACTGTCTCAACGATAGGCCACATGACGATCTTGCAATATCAGCATTGATGCATTGTTTTTGCGTTAATTCACGTCGAAAGTTGTTAAAAATAATCGCATGAAAATGTTTGCGATCTAATCCCATTTATTTGGCCGAGATGAATATTTTAAGTTACTGTAAATTGCATGTTAAACGATAAAGTTATTAGTTGTCAGAACACCGGCGTTGCCCAATACCGAAATATAAAAGACAACACCTATTTATACATAACAAGTAAGGAAGGCTTAAGTTCGGGTGCAACCGAGCATATTATACTCTTGCAACTTACAAGAATCAAAGTCAGCGAAATACTTTTGCAATATATATGCAATTTTATATAGTATATACATATACTATATATAACTCCTATACTGATATAGTATATGTATATACCAAAAGGTTTGGCAGTTGGGGTAGTATCGACCAAAGCACCGAGGCACAAAGATACATTAGTATGAGTAAAAATGAGATCCAAATATTCGGTAACTAGGGGCTTAAATAGTTTTTATTGGATTTAAACAATTTCGATTCCGCTTATTTTTGCAAAGTAACATAGAAATCGGTAATTCGGATGTCGAGATATGGGATTTCACCAAAAAGGAGGCGGTGCCCCGCCCATCATCCAATTTTTAGCCCGTCATTTACATATTTTTCAAATACCGTATTTGTGTAAAGTTTTATTCCGCTATCATCATTGGTTCCTAATGTAAATACTCGTATTATACAGAGAAGGCATCAGATGGAATTCAAAATAGCGTTATATTGGAAGAAGGCGTGGTTGTCAACCGATTTCACCCATATTTCGTACATGTCATCAGGGTGTTAATAAAATATTATATACCGAATTTCATTGAAATCGGTCTAGTAGTTCCTGAGATATGGTTTTTGGTCCATAAGTGGGCGAGGCCACGCCCATATTAAATTTAAAAAAAAAAGCCTGGATGCAGCTCTCTTCTGCCATTTCTTCCGTAAAATTTAGTGTTTCTGACGTTTTTGGTTAGTCGATTAACGCACTTTTAGTGATTTTCAATATAACCTTTGTATGGGAGGTGGGCGTGGTTATTATCGGATTTCTTCCATTTTTGAACTGGATATGCCTGAAGGAAACGACTCTATAGAGTTTGGTTGACATAGCTATAGTAGTTTTCGAGATATGTATAAAAAACTTAGTAGGGGCGGGGCCAAGCCCACTTTTCCAAAAAAAATTACGTCCAAATATGCCCCTCCCTAATGCAATCCTTTGTGCCAAATTTCACTTTAATATCTTTATTTATGGTTTAGTTATGACACTTTATAGGTTTTCGGTTTCCGCCATTTTGTGGGCGTGGCAGTGGGCCGATTTTGCCCATCTTCGAACTTAACCTTCTTATGAAGCCAAGAAATACGTGTACCAAGTTTCATCATGATATCTCAATTTTTACTCAAGTTACAGCTTGCACGGACGGACAGACGGACGGACGGACAGACAGAATCCGGATTTCAACTCTACTCGTCACCCTGATCACTTTGGTATATATAACCCTATATCTGACTCTTTTAGTTTTAGGACTTACAAACAACCGTTATGAGAACAAAACTATAATACTCTCCTTAGCAACTTTGTTGCGAGAGTATAACAACAATTCTTTGTATTGTTGTATTCGTAGAAACGTACCAGAACCACTCCCACTTCTCATATGAAATAATGCAAATAAGATGCTTTGGCTATACAAATATTTCCGATTTTCTTCAACTTATCAATTTAGGTTAGTTTAGATCTTTAAAATGGTCCTAAGTTAGATAATTTGTTCTGGTCAAATAGTAGGAAAAGATAATAAAATTTCTCTTTTTCAGGATTTATTATTTGAGGAAAAAGTAAGCAAGTTTTTATTTGACATTTTGACAAAAAATGGCGGTTACTGGATTAATCTTCAGAATCATCTACTTCAGAAGGCCTCTTCATTGGGCAGTGATTCTACAAAGTGATATCTGCAACATAAACAAGAACGGGATCTGAAAGTGTTTAGGATGTGATAGTAAATTACTAACATTTTGGTCTTTAGCTTAATTTTGCGTATATAAATTATGATAAAATACAAAAATTCCAATAATAATAAAAAAATAAAAATAGAAAAATTTTTCTTTGTTGTTTTTGGTCTTAATATTTTGAACTGGTCTAATCTCACTACTCAAATTATACATAATGTATATATATGTACATATACATATGCATGATAATATCATTTTATAGGGCAAAAAGAAGTCACTTTTGATTATTGCCGGTGTTCCATTTCATTTCACGCGGAGGCTTAAGAACGTTGTTCGAGAAAGTTTATTTTTGCATGCTGTTACGGCAACAGATCCAACTGTCAAATTATTGAGTTGACAATGCTCTTTGATTAGATGAAAACAATATTCTTGTAAATAAGGGATCGTTAAAAATGGTATACTAAATGGTATATTGCATTGCATTTTTTGTATGTACCACATACCTTGTAAACTGTTTTATGAGTTTTCTACGACCTACAGATATTTCCATTGGCTCGCATTGAGCATGCCGGTGCTCGGTTGTAGACACACGCTCAAGTGTAAATTGGTTAGCAGAAGGACTAAACCCGGCCGGAAAGGGTAGTACGAAGTGACGCCTTGTACCACCAGCCATGCATCCGTGTAATACCAGTAAAAAGTTTCACAAAAAAAAAAAAATGGAAGTGGCAGTGACAGCAGCAACACTACCAATAAACTCCGAAGGACTAAAGAATTAACGCATTTAATTTATAAAAATGTGCGCATGTGTTACAATTGTTCATTTTATTTTTGAAACACTTTTTTATTTTACGTTTTTTTATTAAACTTCGCTACATATCCCGCAATGCCATCGTCATGCATGTTGCACGTTGTCCTCCACCGCTGAAGAGGGACGAAATGTTAATGTGTTGGCAACACTTACCAGCAATTGAAATTATTCATTTGTATTTACTTGTGTGTACATTTGTCGGTGTGCATGTTCCTGCCCGCATGAGGGTGTGTGCGCTCTTGCCGGTCTCGCTTGCAAAATGTCAAATGTCAGAATTTGACACGCATGTGACATATCAGTGACAGCTTTGCATTAATCAAATTCTCTATTCTTAAAATTGCGTATGCGAGTGCGTAAGCGCGAAAGTCTTTCCTTCTGCCATCCGCTGGATTTCAAAATACATACAAACGAACACGCATACATATCTATAAATTTGTACATATTTTAGGGCAAGTGTTCCGTGCTGGTGTGTTTCTTACGGGATGGTGTGATATGTGCTTTGCTGTGTTTGTATTTTGGAAAATGGTATTGGCTTTCCGCATCTGATATGCGAAAAGTCGGATAATGTGTTGTTACCCGGAAAGTGTCAAATTCGATAGGAAAAGCTACTCAATTTGTTTTGGAGGCTCGTTGATTTAAGTGTGTATGTTGACTTGTGTGGGTTGATCTTACCATTGATAGCATTATAGGACTGAAGTTTGTTGCTGTCTAATTAGAAGATATCATTTGGCGTTACTTCAAAAGGGTTGCTGATATGTACAAATATACAATTCTGAATGAAAATCAAGTGGATACTTTTAATGAATTTATACTGATTAAGTAGGGAGAGGCTTTAAAATATGGGATTAAGGATTTCATTAGTTCAGAGAATTTAATTTATTATATATGGTATATGTATACTCATATACATATTAATATTATTTTTTATCTTAAATATTAAAGACGTGTTTATGTTTTGACTTTCAGCATAATTGATATATAAACTATGCTTTCTTTTAAATTGGATCAACTGGACACATTGTGCAAATTTTTAATAAAATCGGTTTGGTAGTTTAGAAGTTTACCCCGGACAAAAATAATAATATATAAATAGATTTATATTTATATTATATTTTTCAAGAGTGCTTATACCTTTGATGTTTGATCGATGACGGAATTTTGAACATAGTTTTTCCCAACAGCGGTCATGTCTCAATATGTAATAAGGATTGGACTGTTTAAGGGGTTAGAGGTAGTCAGAGGCACGAAAAAATGAGAATTTTCAGTATTTTTTTTGCTATTAAATCGTGTTATTTTACAAAAATAGTAATATGACATTATTATAGAATGCGTTGACTTGAAGTTACGAAAATTTAAAAAAAAATTAATTTCCAATGTTATAGTTGTTTGTGTTGACCCAGTTCCAAAAAAAGGTACTTGCGGTGACAACCATAAGTCCTTGGAGATTCATCTAAAATCAATCGGACAAAAAAAATTAGTTTTATAAATAGATTAACTCGGGCCTGATCGAAGATTTTTTTTCTTCAAAAATTAACAAAATGGCGGCCTCAGGAAATTTTTGTCTAAATTTTTTGGGAAAAAATCAATGTTAATTGGTCTTAAAAAATCGAAATTTTTGAAAAAAAAAATCCTTCGATCAGGCCCGAGCTTATTATGTATTCTAAACGCTGTATAAATTTCATTAAAATCTACTTAGCGGTTTTCGAGTTACAGTTGTCACCAGTTCAAAAAACATAGTTTTGAGAAAAATGCGTTTAAAGTTTCACACTAGCGCTTTGAAGTGCCCGAGCTCTCTTTGTTATTTGTCAAATAACTCAAAAACTAATTATCGGATCAACGTGAAATTTTAAGATATTACACTTAACGAAAAAGCAAAAAAAAATATTTTTTTTAAATTCTGACTATCTCTAACCCCTTAAGAGAAATTAAATGAAAAGTGTGAACAATAGTAGTTCTAAGAACATTAATATGCAATTTGAAGTTAGCGAATCATTTCGAGGCAGCTGAAGAAATTCTACAAATAAAAAATCTAGAGATCTGAAAATGATGATTTCGGAGTGACGATAACCTTAAATATTAGTTAAATATCTATTCCGTAAATGAGTTCAACTTGGAAAATGAAAAAAAGTCAATCGGAGCTACAAAAATAAAAAATACGGATTCCTTTCATTGCCTGATTCGAGCAATTTGGTCATGGCGTTGAAGGAGGAGTAAATTAGTTCAATAATTCGGCATAGTAGAGACCCGGGATTGTTTTTTACTTCCGCAGGTGGTAGGATTAAAGTTGGTTTTCATCGAAGTCATCTAACGGCAACCCCGGAAATGTGCTCTTTCGTATTGAATCATAGTTAGATTGGTGCTTGGAATTCATTCAGCATGCAAAGAGGTGTTTAAGGTCACGTAGGGACTCATTGCATACCAATTATGGGTCTCGGCTGACAAGGGTTGCAATTTGATGACTTGTCTTTAGTTTAAGTTGACTTTCATACAATTTTTACTTCGGCTCTGTTTGGTGCGATTAACTTTTTTGTCTACAGTTCTATTTTATAATGAATCCGAACATTATTTCGTTAATTTTTGGATAAAAAAACAGTTGGGGTAATTGTGACCGCGTTGGCTGGCTCGAGGTGCCCCGATTTTTCGACAACTTTTTTGTTTAGTAATTGGAACCGTATATTAGCACCAAGATGACGACTAACTTCTTTCAAAGTTTCAAACCGTGGACAACCGACTTCATATAATACGATCAAGAAAAGTTTCCCTAAATATATTGATTGTTTGGTTGACTGTATGGTATATAGCGCCGCCTCGTTGAAACCAAAGGTCTTCCACATCATCTTCCTCCAATTCGGGCATTAAAAACCATTAATCATGGCTTTATAGCCTTCCACATTGACTGTGTGATTATGGCCGACTACACGACTTTGAAGAAATATGGACCAATGATTCCCACTATCCGTAGAACATACCAAACAGTGGCCTTTTAAGAACGTAACGATATCTCAACAATGGCTTATGGATTATTGACACTCCCTTTTTGCGAAAATCGAGATCGGTGGACATCAACGTGCGACGCGCTTGATGGTCGTTCGGCTTCAATTCTTGCACGAGTTGAACTCTGTAAGCTTTCAGCCCAAGATGTTCAATCATTGCGAATGTTGGAAAAGATTTATGTTAATTCAGTTTTATCAAAAACACAAGCCTACGAGTGACGCAAAACCCTCAAACACGGTCGAGATTTCGTTGAAGACATGCCTCATTCCGGACGACCTTCGATCTTTTTAACTGATGAAAATATTAAAAAAGTGAAGAAAATGGTGATTGAAAACCATCAGGAAAGTGTTAGAGTGATGGCAAGAGAGCTCGACATATCTCACGAGTCCGCTCGAATGATTTTGGTGGATATTTTGGGAATAAAATGCATTTTTGTTCGACTCGTCTTGATATGGGGAAAATTTTTCTAAAAGAGTACCGTTAACAGATCTCTTGGGACGTGTTGGATCGTGCGAAATCCGATCCCACATTCATGGAGAGAATTATTTTCGATTTTCTACATAAGCAGAAATATTTTATTATTGCATGTGAGAATGATGACACAATGCTTGTTCTATGTATTTCGAAAATAACGAAATACATTTTCTAGTCAAAATTTTTAAACTATTTACTTGGTAATGTATTATTTGCTTCAGTTACAACAAAGTCTCTTCGACAGGTTACACGTTCCTACAAACAACACTACTTAAGATCTCACTCCCAAATACCAACAGCTAACACCGGTGATTTACTTTTGACAGAAATTAGTATTTTCTGAAGCAGAAAATCAAACATTTCCGCAACGACAAATGCGAGAATACAATACCGACTACTTACCGCTGTATCAGCATTACAAGTACATGTGTTTTCCAACCAAATGCGCTTTTGCAGTCAGCTGCGCAAGAAAAAAAACCAAACAAAAACAGCAACAAACAACAATAGGAAGTGTGTAACACCACAGTGGATGGATTAACACTTTCCGGTGGCAGCGTTGGCAGCACCAACGGCAACACTACCAACGACAGCCACGCCAACATCAACACAGAAACATAAGCAACAACACTAACACCAACAACATTAGCGCGATCAATGTTTTCAAAAGCCAACAGCGAACTCTCATAACAATAACAGTATTAACAACCATAACAATAGCAAATACTTGCAACAATGGAAAACTTTGACGCAGCTCCCCAGCGAACGACTTATGGGTGTTGCAACAACAAACAACCAAACAGGCAGTTGTATGCATGTGTAGGTGCGTATGTGTGTGTGTGTTTATAAGCCGATAATGGGGTATCAGAGCGAGCAAAAGTTGAAGCCTGTCAAAAATCCACGCAGAAAAGGCAGCAAACAAGCAGAAAGCGGAAAGCATAGGAAACACAATTATTAAGCGTAAGAATAACAAACAAAGGCGACAAATATAGCACGCCGGCACAGTGGTGGTCTTGTGGTGGGCTGTGCTGGCCTGCCACTTGGCAGCGTGCGCGCTGGAACGCAGCTACTCAAGGCTAATCATTGTCAAGGAGTCAATTGCGATTGCAATTTCAATTACAATTTTGAATTAAATTTCCAATTGTTATTGTTATTTGTGCCTCAAAGTACATAAAGTGCGTTTGTATGCCCGTGGCTGCTAGCGCTGTGGCACTGTTGCAGCTGCTAGGCCGCTATTAGGCTGAGCGCTCGTTTGGCTGGTGGCCATGTTGTCATAGTGCGATAGTTTTGCTGCTTTGCTGTTGTGATTTTCATTTTGATTTTGACGAATACGCACACGTCACACAAGCGATGGATGGCCGCTCGCCGTGGCAAAGGAAGACACCGCAGCCCAGTTGGCTGTGGAAGGGGGAAACAATAAAAGGGATGAATGTCATATTTGTTGCGATTCGTAAAGCCTCACACACAATGCATGTAGAGCCGTTTAAAATAGCCGCACACACATACGCGCACATGTATAAGCATGCAAATATATTGACTTACAAACACAAATGTTTTTGCGCCTGTGTGTGTGTGCACTTTTTCATTTGCGTAGCAGCAGCTGTCAGCTGGATTGTTTGTCTGTCAGCAATTAACACGCTATTCATCAAACGCTTGACTTTCCACCGCACTCACACACACACACGTATGCACCCTGTGATGCCACTGATCCTGCCTAACCCGCCTATTTGCTGTTGCTATTCCTTTCATTACATTGCATTCCATATTGTCGTGTTTGACATTTATGCGCTTCGGCAGTGGCTGGCATTTGAAAAACCGGATCGCCCGGCAGGATGCCAACGCGCTAGCGGGCCGACCAACTAAGCGACAGCACGACAAACGTGGTTATGAACGTTTGTAATCCGTTTCGGTTTAAAATGAATAAAAATCTAATTTTGTTAAGTGGATAGATCTATGGGGAATGTTAATGCCTTCATTATTGGCAATTCGATTTGTAGTAGAGTGAGCGAGTAACAACAACATTGGCATATGATAAAATAGTAGAAAATTTATATTACGAACATTTTTTGTTAAGTAGAGTCAACTTTGATATTCATTCATATATACAATATCGATCCAAAAACTATTTAGTCTTACCCATAGATGGTGCTAGTGTTGCAAGTAGTAAGTTCACATAGAGAACTGCCGTCAAAGCTTCAGCAGAATCGGACACGTAGTTTTGTTTTGACCGCGTGTGGAAACGGGCGTGTCCGGAATTTAGAGAAATCGAAGATAACTTGGAAGAGGTATGCCGTGACTCACCTTCTTCGATGGCAAACGTTAAAAATTAGTTTATCGAGCTACAACCTGGCCACATGTCTATTTTTGGGGAACCATACCCATGTATGGCGAAAACGGTTACCACCGAGGATAAACGGGATGTTTGTGTGGGGCGCGGGTCGAAGATTAGGTACATGTTTTGGCCGAATGCCCGGCGTACTCGGACATTAGGGATCTGGGTGGTATGGGGACTAGCTGGGCTGATGGATGTTTAGTTGTTAGCGGTGTGATCTCCACTAGTCGGAATACCGAACAGTTATGGTCGTTTGAGTGTGAATTTTTTAGGCGGCGAAGGCGTTTAAATTGGTACTATGGTTAGCTTCTTGTGTGAATGGTGGAATGGTGTGAGCATGGTCACCAGTCCAGAGCAGTAGTAGTTTCGGCTACGAGGTCTGAACGGACCACGGGGAGCAGAAGCCCTTAGAGGTCATTAGAAAGTTGATAATGCAATAAGTGCCGCATATGCTCACTCCGAACAACAAGCGCAACCGTGAGATTACTTTACAGCAATGGGCGACACTCTTTTTGTGCAGACCAAAGGAGCTTTTGCGTCTTTTCACTGCTGCCAAGGAAATGTGAATCCACTGGTGCACATTTGAGACCAAGGAATAATCGAAACAGTAGATTTCCGCCGATGAACCTGGTCCGTATAAAGCGTTTATTGACCGGAAGTGTAGTAAACACCGTTTTCTGATTCAATGAAAGGTTTCAGAAAAAGTTTCGTGAAGAAAAAAGTTTCTTTTATTATGAAAACGCGTAGGAAAAGCACTCTGTCAATAAAGAGCATTAATTTTTTGTAATTGACAATAATTGTAGTTGCCCATTTTGGTTTTAATTTTAATATTTCAAGTAGAGACATATCGGGAAATGATTTTCATACTGAAACTTTATAAACAGTATTGAGAAAGTTAAAACCACTAAAAACGACCCTACGCATGCCTTCTAATCCCGAATCCATTTCCTATAAATATTCATTCAATATATGAGTTCGGTGCAGAAGTGAATTAAGGGGTTATATCCACTTGTGAGTTCTAAAAAATAATTTTTCTGCATGAATGTATATTTCGAATGTACATAAACGTGGAAACATTCTTCGAAAATTTAAAATTTTTTCGGTAAATAGTTTCAAAGATATGATATCGCAGATATTTGTAGAATTTTTTTAAAAAACTTTAAAAACGTTTTCCTCGAAACGTTGTTTTAAGATTCAGTGAGGATATTTTCTCCGAAATGGTTGAAGGAATTGATCTACTTGATACTTTCCACACGAAATACATTCGTTATGTCGCGACTTTGCTTCCACGTCACTGTTGACAATCAGAACTTCGAAGCTATAAATAATTTTGGGTAACTTGGAACCAGCATTGACACCAACAACAACGTCCGCCATGAAATCCAACGCGGAATAGCTCTTTCCAAAAGTTGCTACTTCGGGCTTAGTATGAATTGAGAAGTAAATTTACGCATTAGCAACTGCGAATACTGCAGTCGATTGAAAGATGAGCTGTACGAGATAAACGACAACATTGACAAAGTTCAGCGAATTAAGAGACATTGGCTACGCTGGCTAGGTCATGTCGTCCGAATGGACGAAAACACTCCAACTCTGAAAGTATTCGACCCTCCCGGGGAAACAGAGGAAGAAGAAGACCCCCACTTCGTCGGAAAGACCAGGTGGACTACTCTTGGAACCTTCAATTGGAGCCAAACAGCGAAAAGGTAGAAGAACTGGTGCGTTGTTGTAAGTTCTACGCCAATAAAAAAAGAAGAAGAATCATCGAAGATATTATATAACACCATCAAATAAAAACAAAAAAAAATCTTTAGCGGATGTAACACCGACTGATGCAAATTCTGCACCATATCAAAATAAATGACCACTGAAAGGCTGATAAGTCGGTAAAAGGCGGGTAATATTATATATAATCATTATCAAAGTGATTCAACAACCAACAATTATTTAAATAGGTATCATAATTTTTAGGAAATAAACAAAACAAACAACAATCACTAAAAAATTTGCCACTCTGATGTAAGTATAAATAATTTGAAATCAATTAACCTTGCGCCATTGAATTATCACAAATTAAACGAACGAACGAAATAACAAGCTAAATTCAACAAAATTCAAAACATTAATCAAACTGCGATCAAATATGTACGTACATATGTATGTATGCACCTATGTAGGTATGGGTATATATGTGCATATATACAAATTATAATATATCAGAGTACAATATTGCAAACAAATGTCGAATGCGAAAATTAAATTTGCTGAGCAAGGGCACTTTCGATTGGAGGGTAAGTGGAGCGAAAAAAGTGTACAGTTGAGCGTCTAAGTGTGAAGTGTTGTTCGTGGACGTGTGAGGCATGGGAAACAATTGACGTTGGAATGGGCATGGTTGGCATGCAAATAATGTCTATATAACTCAAAAATACCTTTTAATGTATATACATTCGTATATATATGTGAGTATCTACGAAAGTTTGTTTGTATGTACGCAAGTACGACTGTCTGAATATAAATATATTATTTATAAGCATTTGTAAGTACATTTGCATGCTCTACATGTGAGTAGGGTTAGATGGCGATGGCGTTGAAATCATATCAAAGCATAAAAATCTAAACAAATCGCGCTGGCGATAATTTATGAACGTCTCCACTGCCAAATAGGGAATCTCGCAGAGCGCGCAACCATAGCGCGAGCAGCTTTGTGCTGAACAATATATCAAAACTCGGCGCCAGCACGTACGCACATTAGTCGACACTGCCAACAGTCAACAGTCAACAGCCAACAGCTTCCTTACTGTCCTCCGCCTAAAATTGTGATCACCGCTGTGGTTGTTGTTGCACGCTGCCAAATGTGGTGGCAAGCATATCTGCTGACAAGCGTGTGTGTGTGTGTTATAATAGTAGAAAAAAAGTTGCTTTAGAAAATAATAGCAACAATAATATATCAAACCACAAAAACGAAGCACACAGCGGCCGAAGCGCGGCGAAGCGGTAAAACGAAAATAATCTGAAGAAATAATGTATTGTCCATTTGATTTTAAACGTTTTGCCATACAACTCATTAAATCTAAATAAACAATTTAATAGCAAATATATTAAAAGGTAATATATTTGACAACTAATGTGACGAAGACGCTTGACAAATGACTTCTGACAGCCGAAATAGCATGTGAAAATAATGCCGGCGGTGTGAAAAAATTTGTCAAGCGTACGCAAGTAATAAATCAAAACTTTTATTACCAAAATTACACACGACAAGTTATGTGATTTTTATTACAAGTTTGGTGGTTTTCGAAAATGATTTGAATGCGTTTATGACGAAGTAGCTGCGCATGCGTAGAGCATTTTACACGCACAGCAAATTGTCATATTAAATTATTGACTTTTACACACATACATACATGCAAAATAAATAAATAATAATTATCATTGCTGCGTTGTGAAAATTATCACAAATTTGCCATTTCATACACAATTGAGTCGTTTTTAAAATCAATTAATCAATAGCCAACATATTGACTCATTTTTAAATACGCAGCCTAGCATAGAAAAAAATAATATTTATGTTGACATAATTTTTCCTCTCTTCCAATATCCTTTGTTGAAAATCATCATTTTCATAGCAAACCAAGTTCTCCGCGAAAAGAGAGCCGAAGGGTTGCACTTTACCGAGTATACATAGATCACTTTGTTACGAATTTCTTTATTGTCATCGCTGGCTGAAAAGTGAAAATTCGAAATTGCCAGCTGGTGTGTCAGCAAATGTCCAGTGATTGTCAAAAATTGACAGCCAAACATTTTGCGATTAACAACTTAACAAGTTAGCTGACATTTTGTGGCCTCACTTCAGCTGGCAGCCAATATGAATTGTCATGTCAATTATCGGAATTACCCACACAGTGTGAATTAATCAATCGATCATCAGATGAGTGCCAAAAACATAATTCATATGTTTTAGACATTTCTACCTATATTTTTAGTTTTGGGTGTTACTACATCGAAACAACATAATCTAGGCGGGAATCAATCTTAATACTATACATATGTATATAAGAAAACTTGAGGATCTTTGACAGGTTTTATGTATTTCTCTATCCTAACTATTCTCGCAGAAAAATAAATAATTACTTGATTTAATTATTACAATATGATAGCTAGATATTTTTTAGAGTATTATAGTTTTGTTTACTAAAGGGTTCATAAAATTTAAACCGATAGACACAGACATGGACTTATTGACATACTTTAGCGACGGATCAGACGTTCCATTGTCCGGCCATGAAGAAGTTCGAATAGCAATTGCGCGTCTGAAGAACAACAAAGCGGCGCGGACCGATGGATTGCCGGCTGAGCTATTCAAATACGGCGGCGGGGAACCGATAAGGAGCATGCACCAGCAATATGGTGGGACGAAAACATGCCCGACGATTGGAATTTAAGTATGCTCTGCCCAATCCACAAAAAGGGAGAGCCCACAATCTGCGCCAACTGCCGTGGGATAAGCCTCTTTAACATCGCATATAAGGTTCCATCGAGCGTGTTGTGTGAAATATTAAAACCCACACAAAGTGATTGAATCTTATCAGTGTGGCTTTATGCCTGGAAAGTCCACAACTGATCAGATACATATTCACCATGCGCGAAATCTTGGAAAAGACCCGTGAAAAGAGAATCAACACACACCACCTCTTGATAATTTTTAAAGCTGCTTTTGACAGCACGAAAAGGAGCTGCCTTTATGCCGCGATGTCTGAATTTGGTATCCCCGCAAAACTAATACTGCTGTGTAAACTGATGTTGATCCAAAAGCTGTATCTAGATCGGGAAGGATCTCTCTGAGGCGGTTGATACTAAACGAAATTTCAGATAAGGCGACTCCCTTTCATTCGACTTCTTTAATCATTCCCGTCCTGATATATAGTGCAGAGGCATGGACGATGTGGAAATCTGATGAGTCGGCGTTACGTGTTTTCGAGAGAAAGGTTCTGCGGAAGATTTATGGTCCTTTTGGCAACAGTGAATACCGCAGTCAATGGAACGATGAGCTGTACGAGATATACCACGGCATTGATATATTTCAGCGAATTAAGAGACAGTGGTTACGCTGGCTACTTCATGTCTACCGAATGGATGAAAATACTCCTGCTCTCAAAGTATTCGGCGAAGTACTCGCCCGGGGAAGCAGAGGAGGAAGAAGACCTCCACTTAGTTGGAATGACCAGATGGAGAGCAACTTGGCTTCGCTTGGAATTTCCAATTCGCGCCTAGTAGCGGAAAGGATTGGCTCGCTGTTATAAACTCGGCTTGGGGAATAGTTAAGATATCTTAAAGGATTTAAAAAGGTGTGTTCGCTTGAGTATAAATAATTGTCCTGCTGGAAAACAATTTCTCTTCTATTGTCCTGATTGACCACTTCTGGACGATTGATGTAATCCCATTAAGAACTTAGCAAAACTTTCCATATCATCAAGCCTGGCTTAGCCTCCGTTTGCTTCGGTTCACTTCAATATGACCTTGCCCATTTTCCCTTGATGTTATCATAGGTGACACAATTTTTATAACCGGTAACCGTCCGCTTCAGAAATATATGGATTTTGTTGCGATTCCACAGTGAATTGCAGCCTGGTACTCACTCATACTCGAAGCCATCTAGTATTTTTTACTTAGCAATCCCAAATCCCAAACATTATATTTGGAAATATTATTATACATGTAACATTAAAAATTTATTAAAACCGTTTCGAAAAGTAGCTTTCAAAGACTCGAAATCATCGGCGAGTAATACCGGGTATAGTTACTATCTTATGAACATATGTACCAATATATATATAATATTTGAACCACAAAATTTTCTCACCAAATTAGGTGTTTAATGAAGGAACATATTTGATACTTTTGCTATGTAAATTTACACATAAGAAAACAAACTTGTGCATATGGAAAGGATATTTTTCTAAGTAATTTCTTGGGAAACCAAACACTTAGATAAACCCATATGCATGTGCATGAGAATACGTATATATGTGTGTATATGTAGCTGTGTATATATCCTGTTGTAATATTCTTAAGCAATTGACTTCCTCTTGAAGCAACACAGTTGCTCAGCAAGTTGCAACAGCAGCAAGTACGCTGAACATGTGTGTGTGTGCGTAGACTGAACCATTGCCATTTCTTAATCGAAATGCATCGACAAAATTGTCGCAATTACAATGGAAATGTGTTTATTTTCACTAAGAGCTGCAGCAGCAACCGAAATCTAAAAAGAAAGGCGAAGTCAAAGCGTCAGGCGTAAAGGAAGAAACAGAAAAAAAAAATCTAATAAAAGAAATGGAAATGGAAAAGTCTTTCACAATTCACATAGAAACGTACACACACAACGGCATGCGAACGCGCAGACAATCAATGTAAAGGGCCAAAGTGCGCGCACAAAAGAATTGAAAAGATTTAATGTCGACTTTGGTTGATTTATTACCAGAGAAATTGCGTTGAGTGCATGCAATAAGGATGCAGCAGCATCAGCATCAGCACTTGCACAACAACAACAACAATAATGAATGCAACAACAACAGCGCGTAGCATTAGTGGTGGTGCGTTGGCCTGCAAAGAAAACGGGCGATAGGGCGACAATAACGGAGACTAGGAGAAACAATTTGCTACATTTCACTGGAATAAACCCCGGCCCCGGCGCTGGAGAAAGAAAAGCGTAGAGCATAAGAAAGAAAGGACACTGACTATACTACATACAATATATACGCACAAGATCGGCAGGCTGTGAAGGGATGGAGCGGATAATGCGAGTCAAGTCAGGCATTAGCAGCGAATGATTTCACTTTTAGCTGATGTGGCTAATGCTATTAAAGGCGATGACGATTTGGCCGATGGCTGAATGTGATGCAACATACAATAGCAACAACAACATATAGCTCAAGCAATTGTTACAAAAATAGAATGGAATTACAAGAATTACTTTGCTGAGGCAGAAGAAAGAAATGCTGCGATTTCCAAAAGAGAGGGTGTGAAGTGGCATAAGGAGGGTCCGCAAAGTTGAATGAAAAAACAAAAAAAAAAATTAAAGACACAACACAAGCATTCGCTGCTATGCTTTCTCCTCCAAACATGTGAATGAACGCAAATTTGAAAGCGTGAGAATTTTTTGTACAACAATGCGAATTGTATACTCTGCTGTTGAGATGCTGTTGGTATGCACCACCGGCGGTTACGGAAAGCCGTCCGATTGTGACAACACTTTTGTTGTAATGCTTATTGTTTTTATTGTTATTGTTATTGCCTGTTCGTCTATACCTGCTAGGGGCTTGCCGTAATTACAGGGTCACAAGCGCTTACAGCTAATTAAAATGACAATAACCGCAAAGCAACAGTAAATTTGTCAAATCTTAAACCAAAATCTGAAGACATAAAAGCAAAGTTTCTAAGCATAGTAATTAGTTATTAAGAAACCACAGTGTACAGATAATTTTTCATTTTTATATTTTTTTCGTTTCTAAGCAGATTCGGAGCTTATAATATCAAATTTACTTAGTATGTAGTTGAGCAAATCTAGAAGAAGCATTTATTAGATCAACCTTTCGTTTTGAGAAACATGATTGAGGTGTTTTAAGGGTTTGGTAGTCTAAAGGCAATAATTTCGACAGTTCAAAAAGAGCATTTTGCTATTCGTTTTTTATTAAAATTAAAAGAACATGCAAAAAAATTTGAAGAAAAAAGGTTAATTACACAAAGCTACATGTAGTTGACATAGAGTGGGGAAGGGCGTCTACATCTGTGAAGATCTTTACATTTCTTGTCTTATAAAAGCAAGGAATGGACACATTCTCAATTACTGAATCAAAAATATTAGAAACTTAAGAAAAATTCCTCGTAAGTTGGCGGCTACTTAAAAATATAGTATTTTTCTACATTTCCCAATAAAAAAAAGTAAAAAATATTTACTTCCTCTTGCTGTAAATGGCTTAATAAAGAAACTTCATAGCGAAATTCAAGTTAATCGGTTGATAAAGCTTGAGAGTTTTGATAAATGTTTTCAAACCGGATGTTTCGAGAAAAATGTTACGTTGCCACGGCACTAAAATGGCGTGAATTTGACGTTTAAGAAGCTAGCTGGGTTTTAGAAGTTAAAAAGTATGTTGCTTCTATTGTTTTTTAATATATATAATTATATATAATGTTGCCAATTCAACATTTCAAAGATCTACATATATATTTTAGGCACTGTTTTGTGAAATTTTTATTTTAAAATTAGAAAAACTTAGCCTTTCGTATCTCATCTCTCTTGACGTCTCAAAAAAAAATTCTTGACGTGGACAGCACAACTCATTACTGGTTCAAATAAAATCAAAAAACCAACAAGTGAGGAAAAACTAACTTCAAGAGCATAAGGTTTGTTAGTTATATGGGGTCTACCTGTAGGGCATGTTTTCGTCCGAGTTTATAAATTTTAGGCACAAAGATGCACTGTTATTAGAAAAATACAAAATTTTATTAATATAATTCATATATTGACCCATATTTGCAGTATAAAACAGCTGGAGGTTCGAAAATCTTTCTATCATATAACCTACTTTCATCTGGTTCTCACAAGTTCTCACGGTTCAACGTGTCACAAAGCACGTGCAACAATCGAATTTTTGCTAGAAAAGTTTGAAAATTCGATTATTTCAAGAAATTGTGACATTGAATGGCTTCCAAGAAGTTGTGATTTAACACCATTAGACTACTTCTTGTTGAGTAATTTGAAGTCATTGGTCTTTAGCAATAAACCAGACTTTCTTCAAGTTTTAAAAGTCAATATTGAACGTGCTATTCATGACATACGAATCTATTTAGTTGAAAATATACTCGATAAATGGGATAATCGAATCCATTCCTGCAAAAGATGTCGCGGAGGCCATTTGAATGATGTTATATTAATTGGATATCGGTTGTTCTTTATATTAAATAAACAATATTTGAGTTTTCTAAACAGTTGGTATGGGAAATAAATCATATCACTTGTAATGGAAAACCCGTTCCTAATCTAATTCAACCCATACATATTATAATCAGGAAAATATTCTTTCCGAATTTCAATTATATATCTCACACAATGACTGATATATTCGGTAAATATTCAGCCAAAGCCATGTGGAACCAATCTTCGGTGTACACTTGGGGTTTGAAAAGTTATAATGCTAATTAAATAAAGGAAAAAATATTTACAGAAACAAAAAAAAAAAACAAATCAATGTTAATTTTTCATTTAGTTTTGTTTTTTACACAAAGATTAGTCGTTTTAAACTGAATGCCAAAAAACTTTTTTCTATGATACTCGTAATTTTGCCAGAAATTGAGATAAGCTGGTTTTAGCCCCTAGAAATTCAACCACTTTCTTTTCCCGATCCCAAATTGCTCGTCAATATTTTTCCTTAATGTTTATTATTTCATCTTTCGTTTCCGATGGGTTTCAACTAACATGACTTTTTTTCAAAAAGTATCTACTCTGGTCCTTATTTTTTCTTAATATCTAAACTTTGTTAAATTTTTGGAAGTATTTTTAGTTTAGACTAGTAGTCCTAATATGTAGATGTATACAACTTTTGAAGTATTATTCTCGACATAAGCCATTCCGTACACATTGATGCAATCGTAAAACATACGATACTAATGTTCTGGTCTTTTAACAGTGACACAATAATAGCTGTTAATTATGATAGATCATTAAATAAATTTATTTTGATTACTAAATTTTAAAAACATCACTTAATAAATTTAATCGGTATTTTTCATCATATTTTATAGAAATTCATGACCTAATTCGTAAATCTATCAAACAATACCTATATTCAATTTAGTTTTCTAAGAAAAATATAATATTTCCAAGTTAAAAAAAGATCCGATCCTCAATGTAATTGTCGTACTTGGCAGAAGGAGCAACATGAAGAGTTTGAAGAGCTGTCATTTCATCCAGAATCATCAGTCCACATTTTGAGGCCAAAAATGATGCAAGTGAGGTTCGTGATCTCAGCGACATTTGCTGATCTCAGCGACATTTGGTTTCAACAAGACGGCGCCACTTCCTACACATCGCATTGATGAATGGATTTATTGAGATAACACTTCGATGAGAAGATAACTGGAAATGGATAATAAAAAATGGATCACTCTTTATATATTTATATATTATTATATATTATTTTAGAACCGATTTACTATTTGAAAGAAATTAAATCAACTTATGCTATTTTCTAGCTCCCTTGGCTTCGAAATTTCTCACATATTCTTGAACAATATTTTACGAATGTAATAATTATTTCCCAGTACTAAAGCGGAAGTAACGAGCATAAATATATATATATTACTACTATATGTACAATATGCGTCGCTTATTATCGTGGGTAAATCAGCATATTCGTCTACATTTACTCGTCTTTTTATAACCGCATAAAATCTTCGCTCGTAAAAGTTCTTAGATGCTGAGCGATAGACGAAAGCGTTTGTTAGTACTTTGTACTGCATAAACCATACCAGATCATGAGAAAACTGGGAGCAGTCTTCTTCTTTTCATTGTTTTCATTGCGTCATTAGAAATTATTCGGACTTTGGTAAGTCGCTTTCTTGTAGCTGCAGCTAACTATTCACAGACACTTCCACTTCATTTCGCACCCTACTGTAAATATTTCTATGTATGTAAGTACGTATGTCACATTTGAAGAAATGTATATAAAAATACAAAGTGTCTGCTGATTAAGCAACCACAATTAAATTAAAGATCTTGTCGAAATCTTGATTTGAAAAGGTGACAATGCTTTTGTAGAGATCGCAAACATACCGGGTAGTCATAATCACCTTTTGTGTAATGTCTTGAGAACACTAACAAAATTTAAATTATGCAGCTGTTTTCGCTGATTGATGTGTGAGAAGTTTCGCTTTTTTTTAGTAATAATAATATTCTTCCCAAAATTGTAAGTGACCAAAAATTCCAGATTATTTTGAGCGGAATAAAAAAGAGTTTTAGTTTTTCGTTTTGTAAGCTAAGGCATTGTGATTTATTTTAAAGTGAAATAATGTAGGAAACTAGTCTATAACTAAATACGTTATTTTTATGAGCTCTCAAATTCTAAAAAATGTGTAAGATTTATAGAGTATAACTTTGAGGTTTTGATATTGTTCTTATAATATAATATTCTGCTTTTCTATCCTTCAACTATAGAAATAAATGAGTTATGGCAATTTTGGAATTTCAATAAATCTATATTTCTTGCATCTTCACCAAATGTAGTACATATATTTTTCCGGCAAATAGCTTAAGAGTTATGACTGTATAAAAAAAAATTTTGAACTTAGTACAATCGGTTCCAAAAGTTTTAAACCTATTTTTCTCGTTACGCTGTTTTCAGAGTCGGGAACAAATTTTTTCCAAAACCGCTAATCCAATCATTTGAAATTTTCGCTCGACTTTCTTAGATATATTTTCTAGGTACTAGTCGAAGGAATAAATTTTGAAGATATGTTAAACAATGCGTCTTGGATCTATGCTTACTACCCAGAAGCAGATGATCAATCGACCAAATATCGTGGCAAAGGAGAAGTAATTCGAAAAAAAACCACGTCAAATCAGGTCAAAAATCAAGGTTATGTTGACAGTTTTCTTCGACTATCGAGGTGTGGCGCACGCCAAATTCCTTCCGACCAGCCAAACTGTCAACAAGGAACACTATTTGATTGTTATGCGTCGTTTGCGTGAAGCTATTCGTTAAATAAAGATAAATCTATCGTGAGTTTTTCGGAAAATTTTCAAACCAATATCGTGCCGAAATCACTGTATTCACCTGATTTAGCTTCATGTGACTTCTGGCTATTCTGCAATGGGAATTAGTGTGAGTAACATATGTATATTCCACATTGCATAAACATTTCGTCGAGCCCCGTACAATTTTTTAATTGCTCAATAGAAGACTTGTTTCGGTTGGCCGAGAAAAATCACAGCCGTGCTTGGAAACACGTCTATGACATCGTGATTGGTGAATCGTCAAGTGACTTCTTTTTATTGTCGTACGTAAAAAATAAACTAAGAGGTTAACATCTTTCGACACTTGAAGAGGCGGTTGATACATTTGGAACGCATGTTTTGAAGATACCGACAATTGATTCCAAATTGCTTGAAATGGGGCAATATTTTGAAAAATAATAAAGCGATTTCGATAATAATAATGTTTGTTTTTGTTCTCTAATCGAGAAATAAAAAAGGGAACCCACGAATAAGTTTCGAAGCAGTAGTATGAGATCTTAATCCAAACTTTGATTACCGTGAAACCGGACTTATGCTCAGATTATTATTAAGGACGGTATTGAGAAATGGCTCAACGTAGAGAGTCTGCTCTTCTTATAGTTTACTCTTTAATTTTGCACTAAAAATTTCAGACACAACAGAACATTTCATTCACTATTCAGCTACATATAAACCTATAAGAAGTGATGTGACGTTATTTTGCATTTTAGGTGAATATACATATGTACTTCAAGGAATATTTTAATAAGTAAACATTTTCAACGTATTCGACGCAGTACCCGCCTGGGGTAGCAGAGGAAGAGGAAGACCTCCACTCCGTTGGAAGGACCAGGTGAAGAAGGAACAGGCTTCGCTTGGAATCTCCAATTGCCACCAATCAGCGAAAACGAAGAATGATAAGCGCGCTGTTATAAAATCTGCTATAACCGCGTAACCGGTTTTTACGTCAGTAAAGATGAAGAAGAACAGTTTCAATGAACAATTCTCATATTTTCAAAGCACCCTTGTACAGCTTCTCAAGTTTTAATCAGTGTTGCGCAAACATTTTACAATCTCATTCAATGTTTATTGCTTCGCTTTAAATTCTCATAATTCCAGTTTTGCCTACACATAACATCCCATATTACTTTTGTAAAAAACAATATGTCATTTCACAGTTACGCCCATATAATCTGCAGTTTATGCCACCAATTAAGCATTAAATCCCGCCCATAAACGTTAATTGAGCCGGATTAAAAGGATACAAACAGAAAATGTAACAAATTCATTTTAGTATTAATTTGCAATTTCCTCCAGCAATAAATTTGTCCATCCAACGCCAAATTGCATCAAATCAATTGACAAACATAGAACCTTTAATTACAAAAAAGTGAAGCCAAAAACGAAGAGCCTCATACGAAGCGCTCAGTAGTACGTGTGCAACAAGTGATGACTGGTCAACGTTGCATGAAAGGATCACACAGCAGACAGACGGACGGACAGCAACAAATGCATTGATAGCATTTGTATTTTTGTAGTAGGAAACCGGCGCAAACGCCCAACTCGGCTACGATGAGAACGCGCATTCGCATCGCCGTCGCTGAAAGCTCCATCAGTTCCAGTTGGCGCAGTGCACGGACAGCCGCCGATCTTTGAAGTGGCCGCCACGAGTGCAGAAATCAGAGATCATAAACTACAATTTGTTACGATACACGTTTGGCAGTGTTCGGCGCATCTTGCAAAGGTACACGAGTTGATAATATTAAAGTGGATGAACTTGATTTGAAAAGCAACGTTTGTATGTAATGATATGGCAGCATGTGTGGGGTGTAGGAAGGGGAGAGATATGAGCTGCTGAGGTTTGTTGAGGGTTTCGTACTTAAAGTGCTTCGTATAGGCGCTTACAACTGTAGCAGTTACAAAGATGACGTTGGCACTGGCTTTGCTGGAATGTTTTGATGGGGGTACCCGGTAAGAAAAAATTCTTCAAAATGTTAGCCAGCTAAGAAACCAATTTTGGTACAGCGGTACCAATATTGCAAGAAGCCACTATTTTGTGATATTACAAAACTTAATTAGATTATTAAACTGTTTTTTCTGGGCTTAAAGTCCTGACTTGAGGTTAATATTGGAAAGTTAACAAAGCTGTCACAAAAGATCAGCTTAACAGTCAGTTTTCGAAAATCTTTAAAATGTGTTGTAGTTTTGTATAACGCAGTAGCTGATATGTGATGGATTTATAATAAATGCTTTTTCCACAGCAAAATCATATTCGAGTTTTCGATTCGTTTATAGAAAGTTTTTTGTTTGAAAATTGGCATCGAAAGATATGAAACATATCTGCATTGATGATGGAAGGGAAGCGACTGGTTCAGCTGGAGCACGAGGACTAGACGATGCAAGTAAAACCGAATGTTCGAGAAATAAATTACATTTACATACCAAAGCAACAATTAGGAAGCTTTTTACGTAGGAAATTGAAGGAGATAAAGCGGTCAAAGATATTCCTAAAACGGCAGTTGAAAACTATGAGCTTTTTACAAACAATCTGAATATTGATGAAAATGTTAGCGATCATTTCGAATTATTATTATAAAAATACATTATTTTTATTTAAAAAAGTAATTACTTTAACTGTCTGTGTTTTTATTGTCTTATCTGGGTCTATTTTTGTGAGATAGAATTATGAAATCTATGCTGGTTTCGACATACTTCCGTGAATCTATGAATAGGACCTGCTGTTAGGATAAAGAAGAACTATTGCAAGTTTCAACAACTACAATTTGAAGTTTTTGAAGTAAAAATAATTTATGAACAAGTTTAAAATTGAACTTAGATATGAGATTCAAATTCCTAAGGGTAATGTTGTAAACTGGCAAATGATGCCTACAGGTATTGTATATAAATAAGTTTACTAAGTATAAAGCTAAATTTTCTTAATGAACTCTGCTGATGACATTTGTATGAAATCCATTTTTAATGTAAAGCAAATAGTGTAAATATATTAATTACACATAAATTTTTATTGATTTAAATAAAAGAAGAAATAGTTTAGCTGCGGCGATGCGATAATACCCTTTACCGATGAATTTTCTATAACATAAAAGTGTACAAAAAAATTAATAACTTGATATTGAGAGGTCAGTTTTTATGTCAGCTATATGCTATAACGCTTAGATCTGCGCAATCTCTTCGCAGATTGTAGCCATACCTTGAATAATAATATATTCCTAAATTGCGTGAAGATACATACATATAAAAAAGTTGTCCATATAGGGACTTGAGTTCGATCGATCAGTGTGGATGGCAACTGTATGCTGTAAAATTCCAGCTTGATATCTCAAAAACTGAGGTAACTAATCCCGTATATGTATACAGAACGACAGACGGACGTAGCAAAATCGGTTCAGTGGTTCAGTTTTATGGTCCTTATGGTTATGGGAAGCAGGACAGCTGTGGAAAGTGTTTCCAGAAGAAAGCAACTTCACTTCTATTGGGTGACAGACTACAAAGGCATCGAGGACAATGAAGTAGAGGACGAGATTGCCAAGAATGGTGTACGGCTAACATCCGAAAAGGTGATCAACATTGGGAAATCCACGCATTGTCTATACGACCATCTCTATAGAAACATGGTAAAGAAAATCAAAACCCGATGGGACGAGCTACCTGGGTGCAAAACGGCAAAAGTCAAGTGCAAAACCGTAGATCGGAAGTACTAGCTGGTCTGATGGCGGTATACGCCCGCAGGATGGGGCTGACAGATCGAAAAAAACTGCAGGATATGTCAAGAGCAGGGCACCATGGAAACAATGAATCATTTGTGCACTTGTCCCGCATTGGCAAGACTACGCTATAAACATTTGCAGTCCTCACGGAATGATACACTGGTGAAGTATCGATAGTGAGGCCGCAGAGTCTCTTAAAATCCGCGTTAGGTGCAGGCATCCTAAAGGATGATAATTCCTCTTGGACCCAGAAACTGAGCTCCACCTGGTATCGCAAAGGATCAAAACAGGTCTATGCTTGGCTTGTTGGCCTACCAGATTAACCTGCCCTAACCTAACTTGATGGGTCTCCGACGTTTCTTTTTGGGTGCTACTTGGCAGACGTAATGTTACCCTGTTCAGGCTATAATAAAAGAGATAACTGTAATTAATAAATAAGTTGATTTGCTTATGTAACAGGCAGTCATTAATCTGACACTATTAAATAATTTGGAGAGGTAACGAAAAGCAAGCCGACTAAAGAGGTAGAGATCAAGCAAAACAAGAACGGAGAGGTATCTATCTATACCACAACAGCTCCACATTTCTTTAAGAATCGAATAATAATTAACTTTGAACAGCATCGCTTCTGCTTCTTGAGACGACATTTCATTTTAATTGCATTTCATTACAAACCAAACTAAGCTCGATTGATGTGTCAACAATATTGTCAATATCCAGAAATAAAAGGAATTTGCCAAAGAAAGAGATTAACTTATATGTAATATACTACAAATGAAATAAATACAGCAGCGAAGCATCATGTGCGTAAGCTGTTTGGAATTAAGTAGCCTACGAGAGCAAATCCAAGGAAGGAGTAAAAAATGCGAGACGAGCGATGTACAAATGCGTAAGCCACAACCGCTATGGTGCAAGAACTTAATCCCACGACTTGGCTGAATGGTAAAAAATATGAACTTCCAGCGCTTGTACAGAGAGTCAGTGGACAGCGGCCGCCTCAGCAGGCTTTTTTGCGGCCACCTTCTCCGCCTTAGTGCGCAGTGGAACAGGTCAGCATAAAAAAGATGACATGAAACAAAACGTTCTACTCGCCGTACTAATTGGCTTAAATGGGGGAAATTTATTTAAGCACATTAGTGGGATTTTGCTGCCTCCTGGTGTTGGTATACACGAATTCCCACAAGTAAGCAATGCGACGAAACAGTAAAACAGCAGAGCAGCCTTCTTCTTACGGTTTCTTCAACTTAGTATATCTCAAGTATTTTTTTTATTTTTTTTTTATTTTTGTTATTTTGCGCTGCTGTCGTTTTGTATGTCCTTAATTCATTTTTATTTGTTGGCTCTTGGCATTCTTTAATTTTGTTAATTAACTCGACCAGCTGACAGCGTGTCACAGTTGCAGCGCCTCCCTCACATACCCTATAGGCACACATACATATGTATGTATAAAATGTATCATGAGCTGAGAGGTCACAGCCAGCGTCTGTTAACCGTTATGTATTAAATAAATTAGTGCAATGCAGTATAAATCTGTATTTTGGACAAATTATCAGTGAAAACAACAACATTGTGACACTTTCGTTCAGTCTTCGGAAAAAAATATTTGTTTGTTGACTTTTTTAATATTTAAGACTTTTCCTTTCTGACTTTTTGTACAAGTGCTCCGAGCTCATAGGCAGTCTAACCCATATATTTAAAATTATGTGAAAAATACATTAACTGTACAGTACGAACAATAAGTATGTGAACACTTAAAAAGCAATTATTTCAAACATAAATTTTATAACGGCATTGAGCGCTTTCACTTTTGTGTGTACATAGTTGTTCCTTAGATATAACATGCTTAGAAACCCTCAAGATTAAGTGGAATCCCAATCCGTAAAAATCTGGAAATTAGTAAAAGGTTAACAGTTAGTTAAAACGTGTACCAAGAATAAGAGTTATGCTTTGATTATGTCGACATCAAGATTTTTCTCTACGAAATATGCGACGCATTAGTTTCCATGTCAGCGCTATAGACATGCTTCTGCGTCTGCAGTTACTGTCGTAGGGCTATACCCAATTGCCGTGAGCAACCCTTGAATAGGATGCGGGAGCCTACCCTTGTGAAGCCTGGTATCACGGCTAAAAGAGAGGATGTTTCAGTGGAGCCACTTCGACATATTCGGTTTAAGGATTACTGAAATCTAATTGCATCTGAGGACGTTTTGAAACAAACGCCTTGCTATATAACTTGTACAAAACTCTATACTACTACACGTAGAAACCACGTTCTAAGATTTTGAAACCGAATTTGACAGCACGAAAAGGAACAGCCTCTATGCGGCTATGTCTTTAATTAGGCAATGCTAATACAGCTGCGTAAACTGATGTTGAGCAACACCAAAAGCTTCGTAAGGATCGGGAAAGACCTCTTCGAGCAACTCGCTACCTAACGAGGTTTCAGGCAAGGAGACTCCGTACCGTGTAACTTCTTCAGCAGAGCTAAATAGAGAAGGTACAATCTTCTATATACACTCTATACAGCTGCTGGCGTACGCCGATGACATCGACATCATTGGTTTCAACAACAGCGCCGTTAGTTATGCTTTATCCAGACTGGATAGGGAAGCGAAGCCTATGGGTCCGGTTGTGAAGGAGGACAAGACGAAATATCTCCTGCCATCAAACAAGCAGTCATCGCATTCGCAACTGAGCTCACATGTTGATTAGGCAATCGAAAAGTCAAGTCCTCTCGATGAACAAAGACAAGAAAAAACGTTAACTTCGGCTGCACCGAAGCTAATATACCCTTCACAGGTGTATTTCTTTTAGTAACTATGTGTCCAGCTTTGTATGGAAGCTATATGCTATAGTAATCCGATCTGAAAAATTTTTTCTGAGATTATGTTATTACCTTAAGCAGCAATTCATGTCAAATTTCGTGAAGATACCACGCCAAATGCGAAAGTTTTCCATACAAGAACTTGATTTCCGATCGTTCAGTTTGTATGGCAGCTATATGTTATAGTGAGTCCGATCTGGCAATTTTTTCCGATAAATGAGCATTTCTTAGAAGAATAATGACGTTGTGAAGATACATTGTCAAAAACGTTTTCTTACAAGAACTTGATCCCGATCGTTCAGTTTGTATGGCAGCTATATGTTATAGACCGATACGGACAGACATTCCGACGTTGACAAAATGAGCAGCTTCTTGAAGAGAAAATGACGTTAACAAAACTTCAAAACGATATCTTAAAAACTGAGGGACTAGTTCGTATATATACCCTGTTCAGGGTTTACCAAGTCCGTTATTATTCCCGACCTGCTGTATGGTGATGAGTCGGCCTTAAACACGTTCGAGAGAAAGGTTTTGCGAAAGATTTTTAGTCCTTTGTGCATTGGCAGCAGCGTATACCGCAGTCGATGTAACGTGAGCTGTACGAGATATACGGCGTCATTGACATAGTTCAGCGAACGCTGGAAAAGTCCTCTTGTTCCGATCGAAGTGAACACTCTAGCTTTGTAAGTTTTCGATTCAGTACATGCCGTTGGAAGCAGAGGAAAAGGAAGACTAGCTAGGTGCGTGCCCTTAAATCGTTATCCTTAATGCATTTGCCGTGGCCATCACCAAAAGTGGGGTTTCTCTTCCGAGGCTACTTCTTACTTTTCATTGGGGGCGTTTTTTACGTGGCGGGTCTCAAACCCAACGCACAACCCTTAGGATGTTAAGACTGTTAGACAATTAAAATGGCAGAAATTACGAACTAATAGAAAGTTCCAGAGATATTTGCTGACCATTCACCGAGCACCAGCATAAATCAGAATTACTACTGAAACGAAAGCTCTAAATCTCTTATATTACAACGCATATTCTCAGGGTGGGTAAAGCAAATTCCTGACTCATGTCACACCTACACACACAGCTCGAAGGCTGGCGAATAACAGTAGAATATAGCAATGTTATAAATAATAAACAACTTGATATTATCTTCTGCGAAAAGCGATAGCGACGTAATAACTCAAGAAGCTGGAAAATTTGTACATATTTTATTAGTTGATTGAGTTAGGTAAATAACGGTTAAACTGCAGTAGCAGACAATACGCAAGACGTAGTAAAGTAGACGGCAGTGAAATCGACGTAAGAAGCGATTAAATTCCGCAAAGTATCAATGACGTACGAACGGATGGAAGTTTTTATGGCACTGCAATCAGATTGTGTACACGGAGGAAGAGATATACAAGCTGTATGTTCATTTACATGTACATATATATTATATATAGGCTTGAAGGTGTGGAACGTACATTTATAGAACGTTTGCATTGACAATGAGCTGAAAACGCTCTGAAAGCGCTAGAACGCACCAAACAGCGGCAATAAAGCACAAAATCAACAACAACAATGTGTGAGCATATAATATTCAGTAGCGAAATGGAAACGTTTTGCGCGATAACCTGACTGGCGGCGACATAAATATTTTATCTGCATATGCGCTCTCATATTTACAAACACACATAAATATCTAGGCATATGAAATATTTATTAGTAGTTTTATCTGTGAGCATCTGGTGAAAATTCCCGGCACTAAAATTTCCAGTTTCAATTTCTATCTTAGACAGGGGGCTTCTTCTCAGCACATTCGCATAGAGAAGTATACCTAGAAGCTTGATAATAGGCCCAGTTGTACTCCCACCTCTAAGTGTTTTATAATTTATGTGCCCTAAAGAGCAAATCTGTCACAGACTCAAATAAAATAATATTTATATTTAAATAGCGCACAACGGTAGCTCTGATAAAATTTACGCATGTACTAACAGATTAAGGCAAATAAATTATGAAAGAGAGCAATTTGCTGCTAACACAAATCTACATATGTATGTTGTATATACTTGTATACCGAAGAAGAATATATGAAATTCTCGGAAGCAAAAATTTACAAAATCTCGTAAGTTCGTGGCTTTTATTAATAATGCAATAAAGGCGGCGAAAGATAGATAAAATTCAAGGAAAACAAAATTGAAGCTTTTTATGATGTATGTTCTCTATGTTTTACGGATCGAGTGATGCGAATATGTGGTTGCTGACATTAGAACGGATCGCATTCAACTTTGGATTTCATTGGAGTGAACGGATGCGGAAGAACTTTAGGCAAAACCGAATAAATACTACTCTGAGAAAGTGTAGAAATTATGGATTAATATGTTTTTCTAGATAAAATATCGGAAAGAAGCATTCAGATATCATATAAATCATATTCTGAATAGCGTTTGTCTAACTTTGATCTTCACTTCATCGCTTTGCTCTATGAGCTCTTGAAAAGTTCCAAGAAGATCCGACGTTTTCGAGCCAAATTATGGTTCAGCGTTGAGGTCCATTTCTAGATCAAAGGCTATGTAAATAAGCAAAATTGCCGCATTTTAGACGAAAAGCAACCTGAAGAAATTCAAGAGCTGCCATGTAGAAAAAACAACGGTTTGATGTGGTTTGTGGGACGGTAGAATAATCGGTCAATATTTCTTCAAAAATGATGTCGGTGAGAACGTAACCGTCAATGATGATCGTTATCGCGTCATGATAACCGACTATTTGATGCCTGAAATTGAAGCTCGTGATCTCGGTGACTTTTGGTTTCAACAAGATGGTGCGAGTTCCCACACATGGCATCAATCAATGGACTATTGACAGAACACTTCGTTTCATGTTTTGGGCCGGTTGATTGGCCACCACGATCGTGTGATATCACACTGTTAGAATTTTTCTCATGGATATATGTAAAGTCTAAAGTCTGTTCGGACATTCCCATTCCATTCCATTCCTCAGGTCTTGAAGCAAAACATTACGAGTGTCACGCCAGTTAGCAGTCGAAATGCTCGAACGAATCATCGATAATTGGACTCAACGGATGGACCATCTGAGACATAGCAGCGGCCAACATTTGAAAAAGACAATTGTCAAAAAATAAAAGCCAAAGAATGTTTTCTCGAATTATAATAAACATTTCCCAACAAATTTGAAGTGTCAGTATGTTTTCTTTGAAAAAGTATATGTACTATACGAGTATATGTACTATATGTATTCTTTACGGTCTCGGATGTTTCCTGGGTGCTAAAAACTTCGTGGCAACCTTTATAGCGTTTAAGGTGTTCAATGTATAAAATCGTGATGTTGGATCTTATCCTGGTGCTAAGTAGCGCAAATCACAATTTTAACCGCTTTAAGGTTTAAAAAAAACACACCACGCTAGATTTGGAGAATGCGGCGAATGGTACAATAGTCCGCATTCTAATTCAACCATGGCGACAGTGGAGGTGTGAAATGGTGTGATATCGTGGTGGAAGAGTGCTTTTTATAACCAAATGGTGCTACTTATTCTCTGCAATTCGGTATCGAATGATCTAGGCCACTCTTTGTGAACCGGTGTGACCATATCCTTTCTGGATTATAATTTCACCGTTTTGGCTGTTTTTAGTCTCTGGTATGCACGAGCGGTTCCATGTTTCGACGACGGAACTTCCTCGGTTTGCGCTTGAACATTGAAGTTAATTCTGCGCACGACTATTTTTGTTGTCCAAAGTGAGCAAATGTGCTGCACCGTTAACTTTCTCATGGTCAATATTTCGTGAAGCGTCATGGACTTTAACCGCATTATATGACATGGTAACCGTTTATGTGGCTCATCAAAAACCGATCTGCGACCACTTAAACTAATTTTTGCCAGTAACCATCGAAGGAGAGTAATCACCACATTAACTGCATTAAAGCACTCTTTGATTTCAGTGCCTAACTTCTCCTCAAAAAGCATGAATCTAATAATCGAGTGATTCTATCTTTTGTGATAAATTCGCGAAGACGCTCGTTACCACAATGGTAACACAAAACTAAGAGTCAGTTATTGCCACCATCGACATTCTTCTTATTCTATATTTTTCTGACTTTTCTATTCTAAAGTATCAACTTTTCACAAGCCAATGATAGTACTAATTGCTTTGGATGAGATTTCTCTACTATTTGCCAGCGACTACTCTCTTATTCCCCCATATGAATACAAAGCAAAAATGTCTGCCACTTCTTCAAAAATGAAATATGCGTATTTGTTCTGCTAGTTAGGGCCAGGCATGACTACAACGACCATAAAAATACGAATTTAATTTTTAAATGTCAATTAGTGCAAGCCAAACCTTTTGTCAGTGATATGCTACTTACTACTAATAAAGTTACATCCAGAGCTACCATTTGTGTAGCTGATAAGTGCATATCAAAGCAATTAGACAATGTCACAAAGCAGCAAATGAATAATTTACTAACATTAAGCTAACGGAATGCGCACGTCAAATAAAAACGAGGAAAAAGTTATGGAAAGAATATTCAATGAAAGTAAAATTATATATGTATGTATGTAGTGCATTAGGCAGCCACGTAATAAGAATACGAGCCCATGGAAACAATGTGCTAATTAGTGGCAATGAAATGGAAATGATTAAACTCCGCTCAAAATAAAGCGCATAAAATGTCAAATTACTAAATGAGAAAATATGTATGTGAATATGAAAAGAAAAAAAAAACGGTAACTTCGTTTACATCGAAGCTATAATACCCTTCACAAAAATAAACGATTTCATACCAGAACTTGATTGTGATCGGTCGGTTTGTATGCCAGCTATATGCTGTAGTGATCCGATGTAAGTAATTTCTTCGGAGAGTGTAACGTTGTCTTAGGCAATAATCTAAGCCAAATTTCTTGGAGATATCTCGTCAAATGAAAAAGCATTCCATACAAGCACTTTATTCCGATCGTTCACTTTCTATGGCAGTTATATGTTATAGTTGTCCGATCTGAACAATTTCATGCAGATTACAGCTTTGCATCGGACAATACTCCAAGCCTAGTTTAATGTAGATATCTCTTCAAATACAAGCACATGATTTTGAACGATCAGCTAGTGCGGCATAGTGGTCCGATATCAACAATTCCGACAAATGTTCAGTTTATTGGGGAGAAAAGGACGTGTGTAAAAGTTTACATCGATGACTAAAAGACTGAAAGACTAGTTTGCGAATATACAGACAGACGGACTTCGTTTCACCTGGTCATGCTAATCTCTTATATATGTATGTTGTAGGTGACCTCTGCCATCTACTCCTGGAGAAAATAATTGAAGCTTCAGAGCTGGAAGTGAACGAGGACAAGACGAAATATCTCCTGTCATCAAACAAACAGTCGTCGCACTCGCGTCTTGGCTCCCACGTTACAGTTGATAGTCATAACTTCGAAGTAGTAGATGATTTCGCCTATCTTGGAACCAGCATTAACATTAACAACAACGTCAGCCTCGAAATCAACGCATAATAACTCTTGCCAAAAGGTGCTACTTTGGACTGAGTAGACAATTTAGAAGTAAAGTGCTCTCTCGACGAACAAAGACCAAACTCTGCAAGTCACTCATCATCCCCGTCCTGCTCTATGGTGAAGAGGCATGGACGATGTCAGAATCTGATGAGTCGGCAGGACGAGTTTTCGAGAGAAAAGTTCTGCATAATGGCAAACGCGCATACCGCAGTCGATGGAACGATGAGCTGTATGAGATATATGACGACACTGACATAGTTCAGCGAATTAAAAGACAACGGCTACGCTGGCTAGCTCATATCGTCCGAATGGATGAAAACACTCCAACTCCGAGAGTATTCGAAGCAGTAGCCGTCGGGGAAAGCAAAGGAAGAGGAAGACCACCACTTCGTTGGAAAGAGCAGGTGGAGAAGTACCTGGCTACAATTGGAATCTCCAATTGACGCCAATCAGCGAAAACGAAGAACGACTGGCGCGCTGTTATAAACTCGGCTATAACCTCGTAAGTGGTGTCTTCGCCAATAAAGAAGAAGAAATTAGTATATAGTATATTGCCTCCGACATTTCCTCCTCAGTCTAATAAATTTTGTGGAAAATTTAATGTACCTGTGCAGGGTATAACTATATTTAAAAACTTACTGAAATTATGAGAAACGGCAAATAAAACCGTGGACCTTATGTCAGTCGTTTGAAATTTGGATAATTCAATTAGAAGCAAAGCGCAAAACGGTGAAAAATAGCACAAAAATATACAGACATATTATACACATACCTAACGGTTGTTTAATATGAGAACATGCGCTTAATTTGCTATCAAAAAATTTCTACCGAGAGCATAACTACAACAACAATAAAGGTGAAACACGAAAATTAATTTTTTCTAGGTTAAATGCTCGAGTGTAATTGCTTGTAATAATGAGCTCAAAAAGAGCAAAGACCTAATAGACCTCTTACGTGCCAACACGCACTTTTATCGCCAACGCCAACGCCACTGCGATTGCCAGTCGGCGAAGAATTCGTCCTTGCGTTTACACTTCCGTTTTGTGTTTAATATAATCCCGCATTGCCGTGCTCATGAGCCTGTCGACAGCGGCGTATGTGTGGCTGGGTGGACGCGTAAATATTTCCATAATTAAGCAATTACGCTTGTGGCAGCTACACAGATGAGGCAGATGCGAGATATCGAGCAAGCCGGATGTGTGTGTGTGGTTTAAATGGGTGAGGTGCTGAAAATAGAGGCGGTAGACGCTATAAACGGTGGTATAGCATGTCCTGCAACAAATAAATAGCCACAAAAAAATGTTCTTATTTTGCGGTGAAAATTTGTGTTTTCGGTTTTTACTTTACGCTGATTAAAACTGACTGATTAACTTTGGTGGAAAAATAAAGTAAAAAGGAAAGTTGGCTGGTAGGCGGGGAGAAGCGCAAGGCGAAATGCTTCAAGTCATTTATATTAATTTGCGTGGAAGCACTGACAGCGTTTGTCATAAATGTGTCGCCTGCTACAAATCCACACATCACATTCACACGTTGCCAACAACAGTGCAACACGGTAACCAGAAAGACAACATACTATACGCACATATAAATATATTTACATACATATAAATATAGTGTATTTGTATTCATAATTCATCAGCGGCCAGCAGTTGGAAAAAATATATTTAATGTCTCATTTGTAGCTCATTTTTTGTCGCGCATTCAACTTTTCTTTCCTTACTTATATACCTACATATGTATATACTTTATAGTATAGTTACAGTTGGTCCTCACATACATACATATGTGAAATTTTAACGAAGATGAATTGGTTTTTTATTTAAATGTAATTTAGCTAAATGTCTCGTACAACACCTTAAAACAACTTTTTTACTTTACTTCCACCATAGCTCAGCGCTAATTACATGCCCACATACATACATACAGCTATACAGCTATACAGGCATATTTGTCGCAAGATTTGTTTTGTTTCCTTTAGTAAATGGGCGTGGGAACACTTCATGCCCGTTGTAACCATTTATGGTTTTGTGGCTAACAACATCTACTTACTTGGAAGATTTCATGTTAATAACCATTAAAATCACAACAATTGACTAAACAGTTTTTTTTCGACGTTTGCAATTATTTATTTTCCGTTTTTTATACTTTTTGGTGATTCGCCCTTGCGTGCCTCGCTGTCATATTGCATTTCGCGGTGCGGACCTACTTGTCACTGCTGTAATTATCGTCATCACCTTTGCCGGAGCTCCACTATTTTGACTCTGATTCGGTCGATAAGAACAACTAGATATGTGAATTGAGATATTATGTTTGTACAAGGTGTTTTTAGGGATATGTTGTTTCCTAGCTGTCATTCAAGCAAGGGCATGCGTTTGATATTAATGTTCAGAATTTAGTATATTTACTTTATTTTTACCGTCAAATTTTCTGAAAAAATAGATAAACGGTCAACGGGTACAAAATTCAGAAAACTATAATCTTTGGGTAAGATTTGAGCTGAGTTAAAGGTATTATTGTTGTATAAGAGTTTAAATTTTTAGTCTTTACCTAAAATCTTATCGTATGTTGAACATTCTCGTTAACGGAAATTGTCACTCTTAGCCAAAGCTGACTCGTAAATTTGTTTTGTTCGCTTGGAGAAGCGAGCGTGTTCACAGATTATACAAAAATGGTTTTGAAATAATTTGATTCTTGTTTTCTGGAGGTAACCGCTTGGAGAGTTTAAAGAACGCTTGGCTGTTATACACGGTGACCCTTTTCCTGCGATGGCGATAATTAAAGATTATTTTTTGTAGTCGCGCATCGGTTTTGAAGAGGCATGTCAGAAGAGGCATCTTCGTGGCCGCCCAGGAAAAGCAGGTTCTATTTGGCGAAGAAAAATCCGTATTATGAGTATTTGGCTTCTTTTTTCTGAAAAAATTCGGTAGAGACGATCTCTGCAAATGCATTTAAGCCTTTATGTGACCCATTGTGAAAACACCAGAACTAAAATCCCCGCACTCCATTATTACCTCGCTGAACCACCCTGTTCCCCTGTCTCTTCTTCTACCTCTTGGCAGCATCCACAGTTATTTTTATATGGTATTCCCAGTCTGCTGTCTCCGCCGAGACCCATCTAGATTTATAACATGTTTACTCGTAGTCAAACCACCATCCATTGCAAACCCCTTACAGCTTCGTTCTAGATACTGTAGCAGGTTAAAGTCCTACTTAACCAGAATAGACCTCGACATATCTAATATATTTTCCGCGTGCAATTAGTCTCCGCAGGATGCTGGTCACCTCTTTGCAAGCACCACCAACCCCATTCATCTGACACCCCTCTCCCGTTGGTCCGACCCCGTCGAAACTTCATGTTTCTTGGGCCTTCCGTTAGATGACGTCGACGACAACTTGGCTAATCCTTACCATCACAACAGGGACTGGGTACTCGCTAAAGCAACAACAACAACATATTCATACTTTGACTAGCCCGTTCTGGCTAGTTCATCTTCTTCATTGTTTCCAGTCACTTCAATGTATCCTTGAACCCATTGCAGGTTTATCATTAACTAAGATACCTTAGTGATTTCGAAAGCCGCTTGGATATCTGTTCATAGAAATATGTATATGTATACATATCAGGTTGTAAGCACCAAATTTGTTAGAACTAGATTAATTTCTTTAATAGCTGTGATCTCTGCGTGGAAGAGACTGCAGTAGTCTGGTAGTGGGAAAATGATTCCGGTATCCAATTTGCCGAAAAACACCATATCTCACTCGATTATCCAGTTGCTAAGTATCTTAGAATGTTACACACGATTAATAGGAAGGATTTCTTCAGTCTAAAAGTCGACTTCGCTACCAATTGCTTACGGAACAAGTCTCTGGGCAGTAAATATAAAATAACGTTCAGTGCCTAAAATGGTGTTGTTCTAAAAGCCCCAATAGCACGTCTTTGAATGCTTTTCGCATTTCCCCGCTTATTTCTACCAGACCAACGTTACGCAAGTAAGGCTATCTTGTAATGGAGGGTGCTAAGTATCAGTAACATCAATTTGAGATTGGACTTTTTCCCTTCGTACGTGTCGCACGACACTATAATCCAGCGCATTTTTGTACCCACTGCCATGATTAGATTTTATATTTAAATGCTTTGCTATTGAGAGGCAACGAACACCTAATCTAGATAGCTCCAAACTGTGTCCGGAGTGAACTGTTTTCAGTCAGTCCCCGTGACTTTCGGGATACTGTGGTATCTATTGCCAGTCAGAGAAAGTTGAGTCGAGCTGAAAAAATGTATGTCGCAGGACATAAATTTGACTCGAATGGGGAGGTTAAGGCCACCACTGAAGTCTACTTTGTAGACCACAAGAAAACATATTTTTCAACTAAGTTAACAATTGAAGCATAGATGGGTCTTCATAGTATATCGAGTTAAAAAGAGACTAGGTCGAAAAATAAATCGTTATTTTATAGGTTTTCTGTGCTGAAAAATTAACTGACTGACTGACCATTTTAGTGCAGATGATCTATTTATACTATCTGCATTTCTGAGGATAAAGCCTGAGTACCTGAGGTACATATATACCCTCGTGGTCACACTGCTTTCTATCTTATTTAAAAATACTAATATTTTATATTTTCATTCAGTTATATCTATCATTTTATTGCAAGCATAATAAACCACCTAAACTTCCTTATATAATATATTATTTATATTTCAAATAAATGAAAAGCAATTGAAATTATCGCTGCCAATATACACTTGTTCGCATACACCATATATGTATGTATATGGTACATATAGAATATTAGCACCCAAACCATATTATGCACCAAACTCTCATTTTCAGCAATAATATACAACTACTATGAATTACATTAGGTGTCCATATAAAACCTGACACAATTATTTGATTAATTATCTCTTGCAAACTAAATTCTTAATTAAATATTTTTAAGGATTTTCATATCCTCGTTATGTGTTCACTGACAGCAAAACATTTGCACACAACAGCAGGGCGCTAATATTCGACAACTGTCAAAAGAACTGGAAAAATCAATAAAGGACCACATTCCAATGGGAGCATAACGGCACATGGCTGTCAACGCCTCACCGAATCATAACTAGCATCAGCTCTCACACGCTCATCACATTCCAGTGTCATCTTCAACCATTCTGACAGAGCATGTGTTTACAAAAATAATAATCATAGTAAAAATGACAGGCAGCCGCGTTATGTTGTTGGCTCGAGGTTTTAGCAGAGACACTGGCAGCGACAGCGGCGCGGCAATAGAAGGATGCTTGCTGCTGCTGCTCTCACTAAACGACCAGCTGTGATAAGAGAGAGTGGGCGATGTGGGCGCCTGCTGTCACTGAACAGGGATACAAACGTCGAAGTCATACGATGAGTCGATGAGTTTAGCGGCGTTGAAATGAGATGAGCAGAGATCAAAAGCCAACACTTGCTGCGCTCGACAAAATAGCTTTACGCAGCTGGAGGACAGGGTCACAGGACAGCTGGACAACTGTGTTGGCATGAGGCTTTGTGTTATTTTGTTGGATACTTGTGCCTATTTCATAGTTGGTTGCGAAATATATTCCTGACAATCGTACAATTAAAAATAGCGAGCTTGCGAGCTTGGCGCTCAGCTTTGCTATGCCGCCTATGCGTTGGCTATGTTGAACTACTGACAATCGCTGATTTTTGACAGCCATGTCAGTACACCCTTTCGTGCACACACCGCTCCCTTTCGGCTCCTCTAATGCCACAAATAGTGGTGAAATGAATTTGGCGAGTTGAGATTTTTGCTTTGTCGCGTTTCGTTGGCGCTACCGTCAGCTCGCGTCTTGCTGCAGCTGGTCTCTGAGTGGGGCGCTATGGGGCTACAGCTGCTGCCACGGCCGCTGTCGCTGCCGTCAGCGCCATCTCTGCTAAAAATGTCGATTGTGTTGGCTGTCACTTTGGTTTGGTTCACTTTGACAAAAACACAAAGCAACGCGAGCGAGCGAGCCGGAGCACACATACATACCTACCTAGCACACATGCCAGTCCGTGAGTGTGTGTGTTGTCAGTTGTTTTTTGTATTTGGTGTGCGCCGATGCTGCTGCTGCTGCCGCGACTTCTAATCAAAATCGAACGAAATAAGAATTTTTTGTGATATTTTCATTAAATTTTAATACGAGATATTTTTATTTAAGCAGCAATGCGTTTGCACTGGCCATTCGGCGTGGATAAATGTTCCTAGAAATGTTCAAGTGTAAGTGCGTGATTTGCCAGAAGTGAGTTTAGAAAAAAGAAATGTGTGTGTTTTCGCAAATGTTTGTAGAGAAATCGCGAAAGCGCTGTCTCGACGTGTGACGTGTGTGCCTGCCACTTCCTGGCAAAAGTCGAGCGGCGTGAGCTTATTGTGTCCGTTACCATTTAACCGTAATCACTGCGAAATCATTATTAAATATTAGTTGCATATTTAGCATTTTAATAACTTTTTTCATTGGCAACATCACTGTATCCCCGCAATCGCCTGTCGCCTGCTTGCTGCAAGCAACTTGACTCTTCGGTGGGCAAATACCCTGATGCGGTGCGTGGTGTGGGCGCCCGTCCGCCTTGTCGCTATTGTGTCAGACATTGTCGCCGTCGCCGCTACTAATCGTTGGCTGGCGCTCCACACAATGGAATTTCGCGTATTCATACTCCGTTACTCCGTTTACCTCGTTTGTATTGTTTGTCCACAATCGTGGTCTGCACCCAGCCACTAACCACATAACGGGTTTGACAGTATGCGACTCCTCGTCGAGAAAAAAAATCAACTTCTGTCTGTCTTTCGTGTTTACATTTTTGTTAGCTAAAATCATACACTCTCTGCCGCTCTGCGCGAGCTGTCATCTGCAACCCCCTGGCATGGCGCCCAAAGCTCTTTGCCATTTCGTAGTAACAACACTGCGCAGCAAGGATGCTGTGAGCGCCACGCTTGTGGAAAGAGCGCATTGACCGAAGAGAGCGCAAGTGGGTGTGTGTTTATGCGTGTGTTTGTGTAGAAGAGAAGTGCGCGAAAATTTGACAAGCAAATGTCATGTCATTTATTGTGTTGACAATGGTGATGCCTTCAGGAATTTCTTTGTTTACATTTTTGCAAGCAAAGCGTAGAAAAACAAGTGACTGTTTCAAAACAGTCTGGCAAACTGTAATGTAGGACAGAAAAGCTGATTTTTTAAATGGTAAAATATGGGTGAGTATTTGCTTAAAAATATTATTTTTATATGGATTTACGTGTAAATGTTTCAGTATCTATGAGTTCGTTATTTACCAATCTGCGCTTATAGATTAAGTTGTGATTACACGCTTCCATCTTTACTATTGCTATTTTTAAATTAGTCGACTTTTCTGCATTTCAAAGCGTTTTCAAGTTACCATTAAACATTTAATCATTTTTTGAATTAGAGTTTTTAAAGGGTTACCACCCAAACAATCGGTGACCCCCAGCATGATTTACCTTAAACAATACTTACCGATCAGAACGGAGTTAGAGCTCCGAAATAATAGTCCCTGAGGAGGAAATTTCTATCATTGCATGATAATGACGTCGAGCAATGGAATAGATAGCATGTGCTCAAACATAAACGGTTATCTCTTCGACCTTTTTAGTTTCCTCGCTGCACGGAACTTAACATTTGACCTTAATATTGCAGTCGATGGTTAAGATTCCGACAGTCAATAATCGTAAGATTTTAGCTCTCGGCAGCCTGAGCTCCTTCACTCTTCACACTACCGCGATTATTGCCAAAGTACAGAGCCGCAACCAAATTCTCATGTCGCTAGCTGGCAGCACATGAGGAAAAGGCAAAGAAAAGTTGTTGGCAACTTACAAGGCAATCGGACAGCCGATCCTTAACCACGCCGCACCATTATGGTCGCCTGGATGCAGTGAAACACAGACGAGGAGCTGCAAACATGTTTGAATACTGCACTCCGGAATACGACAGGATGCCTCTAGATGGAGTTAAGAAGCATAATGAACTTCTCTCCAAGTAGTTTCTGCTGAGGTGCTTTCGCAGAAATCAGACCAGACTTCGGACGCAACTAACTTCACACATGCACTGACCGCCATTCACAGTGAAGCATTAACACCTTCACCGACTCTCTCAGTGAATGTCGTATATAGGGTCAATAATCTGACACCCTTCTTCCTTTGGTCCGATCCAGTCGAAACAGCACGTTTCGTGGGCATACCGTTGGATGACGTCGATGACAACTTATCTAATCCTTACAATCCTAACGGGGATTAGTACCCGTTACAACAACAACCGTTTTAACAATTAATATTATTTCGGAATAAATGTTTGTTTTAACGTTTAGAATATAGGACAAAAGTGTCCTTGCTAGCAGGGAGGCTGTGGAGAATCTCACTCTCATTTCTAGGGTCAGATCAGAAAAGTAGCGAATGTTATGAGATAGTGGACGAGATTGCCGAGAGTGATGTACGGTTTTCGTCTGAAAACTCGACTGCTATTGGTAAACCAATGCATTGTCTATACGAAGATCTAGACAGTAGCGTGGTAAATAAGATCAATGAGCGATGGATTGGTCTAACAGAGTACAAAACTGCCAAACTCAAGTGGTCAGCGATAGATTAGAAATATACGAAATTCCCACTGGCACTCGATAGAATGGAATGTAGAAGCATAAAATCTGGTAACAGTCTGCTTGCACTTTGCGATCAATCGAGGAAACTGCAGGAAATTTCAAGAGCGAGGCAGCAGGAAACAATGGACCATCTCTAGTCACTGGAAGAGGTATCGTTAGTGCGGAAACAGTACCTGTCGTTCACATTAAGCGCTGGATTCATAAAAGATGGTCTACATGACGACACTCTTTCTGTTATCGCTAAGCATCAAAACTGACCTATGCATGGCTTATTAGCCTACCTCGACTAACCTAATGTAACCCAACCTATTGAATATAAATCCATACAATTTTAAATGTGTCTGTAAAAAACATTCAGCTGAACGGTAATTTATTATTTAAATTTGGCTCTGGCTTTGGGTAAGCACTGAGGAAAAACTCCTAATGTTATGAAGTTACCTTACATTTCGAGTTATAACCATTGTTCCATGCACTGCGCAGTATAAAACTACTTAATTCGTAGTCGTAGCCTAGTGGATGTAAACTTCTATTGTTTCGTGGCTAATGTGATCTAAGAGAACTGCAAGGTACTGTTGTGGAGCCAATATATCCTCAATTAGTGCTTGTTTGGTGGTGTTTTAGAATAGTAGAATCCCTAGACAGAAAGTTGTATTTCATGATGATGACTTGTTTGATCTATATGAAGAAACCTATTGAAGAAAAAAATTCTGAAATATATACATTTTAATGTTATCAGATTGGCATGTGTATATTATAACGGATGATCCACTCAGAGATGCTTTCTTCACGCGTAATTCGTGTCAAGCTGTCATGATGTTTTTGTTCATCATTATTTGGCATTTCATCATGGACTTTCGTCTGGTCTGAACAACATTTACAAATCGTTCAACTTTATTACGAAATTCACTTTCTGTAAAAATGTGTTTTGACGCTTTGCTCAACTTATGGTCAACATAATCGGCCTACTGTGCATACTATTCGCACCACCATCACTAGTGTGGAGACCCAGCAATCATTACTGGATAAAATTAAACCAAATAGACCACGTTCAGATATTTAATTAGAAGCCTGCAAACTGCTACTACAGCTGGTGCAAGATCTGAAGCCCCTGAGGTCTTGTTCCACGAAGATCCAACATTTTCGAGGCAAATTTTGTTCAGCCATGAGGCTCATTTCTGGCTCAATGGGTATGTAAACAAGCACAATTGCCGCATTTGGGACGAAGAGCAAGTGGGATTCAAGAGCTGCAATTTCATTCTGAAAAAACAACAGCTTGGTTTGGTTTGAGGGCCGGTCGAATTTTCGGTCCATTTTTCTACAAAAATGATGCCCGTTCAACAAAACAGCGCCACTTCCCACACATCGCATCAATCAATGAATTTATTGAGAGAACGCGGCCAAAATTTAGATGAGATAATCTTAAAATGCCAAAATTGTTTTTTTGAATGATAATAAACATTTCCACTAAATTTAAAATTTCTATGTTTTTCTCTAAAAAAGTAGGGAACTTTGAAATGGATGATAATAAACATTTTCACTAAAATTTAAATTTCTGTGTTTCTTTCTTAAAAGTAGGGAACTTTGAATGGATCACCCTTTATGTGGTATATGTTTATAATAGAGCTACATTTAATATTCAATAAAGAGTGTGAAAAATTAATTGCTTGCCGAATGATGACTAGCTAGAACTTTATGAAGAAACCAATTGAAGAAAAAAACTTTGAAATGCGTATTTATATCATAAGGTGGACATTGATATATTATATTATCCATTCTTTATGTGACGTAGCTTCAAGTCTACGCTACTGTCGACCACAAATAATATTTTGAGGTTCTAAAGGTAAGGTAAACCCTAATTTGCAAATAGAATTAACCACCCTAATGGGAATGTTGCCACATTGTAGCAACCACAGAACTATAACCAGTTGAACACTTAATAACAATGGCCTTAATCCTTTCAAATGGCTTAACCATATCAAATTGAATGAAATTGACTGAATTTATGAAATTTCGACGTCATCGCGGCCTAGCCAACACATATACATACATATATGTAAATATTCACTCAAAATAAATACATATGTATCTATATGGATGCAGGATGTAGGATGCTTGCGCAAATCGAATGAACAGCGTCCGCTGGCCTACACGTCTGTGCATTTCTATGAATTGATGTAATTGTCGCTTCATGAATATGTTTCGAAGTATATATAGTGTAAAGCAACAACAAATTGCAAGTGCGAAATCATAGTGCGAGCATCAGGTCACCATAGTAATATTGCGAGCATTGCGAAATTTTGTAAATGTGTGTGTGTGCGATTATTTGCATATTGCTAGATTTAAGCACAAGAGAAATGTGGCTATATATGTATATGGCACACATGTAGAAAAGTATGTGTATGTGCACTCCCAATAATGCAGTGGAAAAGTGAAATGAACAATCAACAAACGTTTTACGGTTGACATTTCACATGACAGGTTCGTAATACGATTTAGTTTGGGATAAAGGATAACCGCAACGCAAATGTAAATGTGCCTACACACACATATGTATATGTATGTTTGAAAGTCAATCTATATGCACATATGTATGTGTGTATTTGGAATGCGAAAGTGCATTTGGTGTCTGAGTCCCAGCTGGATGCCAAACTCGATGTGTTGCTCATGCATTTCGCAATGGCTAAATAACAGTCACCTAGCTCGCCAATTCACCATACGAGTAGATGTGTATAAGCAGATTTTCTAAACATGTGCATGGATGCCAGTTGTGGAGGCATTGGATGGCATGACCGAATGCTCGTTTAAATCGACTACTTGACTATACTTACATATAGTGTTTATTGGGAGCTGCAGTTGTTGTTGCAACGTGAACCGAAAGTTAATTAAAATAATGAGTTTTTGTGCACACAATTGCGGCCAGAAAATTGGTGACGAATACATACAGCTGCCCACTGTGTTGGGTGCACTCTGTTGGCTTTCTCGCAGCACATTAGCCGTTCTCGGTGGAAATGCAATGTAATTCTCATTAAAGTCAAATTCGAGACGGTTGTCTACTTAGCTTTGAAATTATTTATATTCATTGAGTTTTGAACCCATGTAGATGTTGTTTGGTTTATTTAATAGAATTTATTTACTTTTGTGTACATATAGTATTTGTGGGTTGATAAGCTGTTGGTAATTTTGGTTTTGCCCTCAAGAGAGACCCGTTAAGTGGTTTATTTTTTAAAACTCCAAACAATTTTTTGTTTATTTTTTATTCATTCATGTGGTTGTCTTAAACGTTATTTTTACCAATCTCTGGGTTTGTCCAGATATTCACCATACGCCAAATTTTGGAAAATACCCGTGAAAAGAGGATCGACACACCACCTCTTCATTAATTTCACAACCCCGCAAAACTAATTCAGCTGTGTAAGCTGACGTTGAGCAATACCAAAAGCTCCGTCAAGATCGGGAAGGACCTCACCGAGCCGTTTGATACCAAACGAGGTTTCAGATAAGAGGATTCCCTATCGTGCGACATTTTTTACATGCTGCTAGAGAATATAATTCGAGATGCAGAACTAAATAGAGAAGGTACTATCTTCTATAAGAGAGTACAGTTGCTGGCGTACGTTGATATTGACATCATTTGCCTCAACAACCGCGCCGTTAGTTCTGATTTCTCCATAATGGATAAGGAAGCGAAGCAAATGGGTCTGGTAGTGAACGAGGGCAAGACGAAATATCTCCTATCATCAAACAAACACTCGTCGCACTCGCGAGTTGGCCCCCACATCCTTGTTGACAGTCATAACTTTGAAGTCGTAGATAATTTCGTCTATCTTAGAACCAGCACAAACAACAACGTTAGCCTCGACATCCAACGCAGAGGAACTCTTACCAACAGTTGCTGCTTCGGACTGAGTAGGCAATTAAGAAATAAAGTCCTCTCTCGACAAACAAAGACCAAACTCTATAAGTCACTCATCATGCAGTGGCTTGTCTGAATTTGGAAATTGACAACATCTCATGAGACGGCATTAGGATTTTTCGAGAGAAACGTTCGGCGAAAGGTTTATGGCCCCTTGCAACGGCGAATACCGCAGACGATGGATCGATGAGCTGTACAGTGACGACATTGGCATAGTTCAGCGAATTAAAGGACAGCGGCTACGTCGGCTAGGTCATATGGTCCCAATGGATGGAAACACTCTAGCTTTGAAAATATTCGACGCATACCCGCTGAAGTAACAGAGGAAGAAGAAACCTCCACTCCATTGGAAAGACTAGCTGGAGAATGACCTGGCTACACTTGGACAATAGGCACCAAACAGCGAAACGGAAGAACAACAGGCATACTGTTGTAAGCTCGGCTATAACCGGTGTCTATGCCAATAAGAAATATTGGTGCGACAAGATACTCACTAAAATAAAAGGACACATCAAAAAATAAAATTTTTGGTAAGAAAAATAATTGTTATTATCTACGAAGACTTGGTATACATTTTAAAATGAAGGTCTAAATAAGAAAGCAGTAAGGAACTGTATCTGCCTTTAACTTTGACTATCCTCTTAGGCTTTTAAGTAAATAAGGCGAAGTCGTTACGTAAAATCTCTTGCATATTCTAAGCTTGGTCCGCAGTCTTTTCCTTTTTCCGTATAGTAAAGGTGCATATCACAAAGGCAGATACATATATCAATCACACTGAATAGTTAGAACATTTTTTTTATGAAAGAAAGCCACTAATTCTATTTCGATGGACCTGACGGTTACAAAATTTATTGACACCATACACAAAACCTTTGGCGCAGTTGTCTCCGTACACGGAGGAGGTTCTTTAATGATACGGACTGATTTTTTTTAACCTCCAATATGTTATATATCAACAAAACAAATACACGTATGTATTTAGACTTGTTTGATAGTAAATTGATAGTATTTGCAGGGCAATTACACGAGGACATACTTTCTAGCAAGATAGCGCCCCGTTCCATAGTTAACCTCTTACTAAAAAAAATTTAGAGTTCAGAAGAATTTCACTTTTGGTCCGCACTTAAACCCTATCGATGATCTGTGGTGAATATTATATGCTAAAATATGGCAGAGGTTTTAAAAATGAACGCCCGTTTACTACCGCAAAAGTGTTAAAAATTACAATAAAATGAGATTGGGTTTCAATCGACATGTCAACGCTAAAATTTTTGGTTGAATCGATGCCATCTCGACTCAACTAAGTCAAAATTAATAAAGGAAAACATATCAATATTTATACGCCTCGTTTTGTTAGTCTGCGACCCAATAGGCTTACCGAAATATAGGGTAATCCATTTTTCCACTTCGACTTTGTGTAAAATAGTACCTATAAAATCTGACAATGCGTTTTTGTTAGCAAAAATCTTGTGTAATTATATAGTATATACATATATATAAGTGTATGTATAAGTATGTTCGAATAAAACTTTCATTCTGTTGTGGTACTGGCGCTCGCAAAAGTACACTCTTGGTTCCAGATTTTTTGTTTTTACTCCAGCCACCATTGTTAGCGTCCGTCCACTCTCCGCACAACCGAACAATGTTCGCCGATACGCTTGAGTTTATTTGCTTTTGATGCGATTTAGTTTTTGCTGACTTTTATTTATTTTATTCGACACATTGCAATTAAAATCATGTTCAGTGCGCAAGCGCAAATTTCCAAACAGCAAACTACAAGACATACAACACACAAACATGCCTCCAGGCAGCTAATGGTGGAGTGCCAGCGACAAACTGTGTTACATGTGTCTGTGTCGGCCGCGCAATATTTGTTTTTCTTGCAATTTTCAGCAATGTTTATTTTTAGTTTGCTGCCGCTACACCATGTTGGGGGCCACCTCCAAAGCCAGTGCCGGAGCCACTGCGCGACTCCATCGCCAATGCCGCAATGCCGCATCATCATTGTCAACGCTACGCATGCGCGCACCCAACGCCATGCCGCGCATACGCAAATGACACGAACGTGGTGCCGCCCCGCCACTGCATATCCATCTCTTGGCGAGCAACCGCTACGTTGCAATTACTTCTAGCTGCTGCCTGCTGGCTGCTTGCCGCTTTTATTTCTCTTGTTGCTCCAGCTTGTAGTCGCATGTTGCTGATGATGTTCGTTGGCGCTGGCATCTGCATATGTTGTTGGACACACACGCCGTTGTCGCGCCTGCGCAACGCTGGCATCTTGCGACCATAGAATGTTGTGTCCTCTGCGACAATGCTTGTTCATTCTGCGCGCAACTGTGTGCTTGCATGTGCATATGGCAGTTGCAGTTTTAGGTTTTGCCACACTGCTGGCGTGGTGGCAACATGGTGACCACCACATTGGTGCAATATGAGTTGATAAAGTGTCGCACATCCACAATTACACACACCCGGGTCGCGCTGTAGTTGCAATGTAGCTTAAGATATCTTTGTTCTCGTTTTTGTTTTTGCATATCCTTTATTTGCAAAGCATTCGAAATTTATTTATCCAGTGACAAGGACGGCTGCAATTGCAGTTGGCTCCAATAAATTTGTGACAGCGGGCAAGAAGCAGAAAAAAATACATAATGCAAATATGTGTGTGTTTGTGTGGCGAGTTCTTTATTGACAAAAATATTCATAAATTTGCATGAATTCCGGGGCGCACTTTTGTTTGCCACATTTATCGATTTTCCAGTGCGTGGTCGGAAAATTTTGATTATGACAGCAGTCGCTGCAGGCGCCAGAAATTCAATATTTCTATTTAAATTTTATTTATGCTCTGGCGTCTGCGGCATGTGCCTCAGCGAGTCTACGAATATAACATTTTTTATTAAATCACCTTTTTGTTGCAGCTCGTATTTCAGCGTAAATATTTAACTTTTATTGGCAACAGCAATAAGCTTTGACACTGTTGGAAATGTAAATTGACTAACGGCATTCAAGTGTTAGGCTCATTTTATATATACAATTCTTGGCGGATAGCCAAAACTTTTTTTTATCTTACCAACAATGCTTTGATTTGAATAGAAAGCTATTTTAATTTTGGGCAATATTAAATGTTTGATCTCTAGTTCAAGTTGGTCAACATTGGTGTGGTGAAGGGACATTAGTTTAAACGATTATCCTCTTATGTTATTAAGACCAACGAAATTGTTAGTTGTTCACAAAACTATGTTATGTTCAACAATTACCCAATATTGTGTTTTTAGAAGAAATATTTCGAACCTAATATCTTCACTTTGTTATGAGGATCGTACAGAAGTCAGAAACGATTTTTAAAATGTATCATTTGAATTTATTGTTGCTTTTAGGTTTATCATTTCGCTATATGTCTTTAGAGATTTCAATCTTAGTATTCTCAGAGATTTTTTATAACCTAATAACTTGTTAGACCTTATCAAGTAGTGTTTTTATGATCCGATAATCAAATATCTCACATTCTAATCGATACGTCTCAGATGGTCCCACATTTTCATTGACTAGATATCACACAATCTTGATGACCAATCGGCCGGCTAAAAACGTGAAATTATCTGCTCACCGAAGGGTTCTCTAAATAAATACATAAAAGGGGGAGCCTGTTATAGAAGCTTCACAAAATCGGTTTCTTTTTGCTTAAATCTCTTTAAAAATAATCCAAGAATATGTCTCCAAAGTTTAGATGGGAATTCGAAATATTTTCAAAGCTAGAAGGGAAACAGTGACCGAGCATCTAGCAGATATACATATAAGCGATTGGGCAAAAAGCGAAAACTTTGACGGACGATTTCTCGGTTTTTCATTTTTACTATTTTTCTTAATTGGCATGCAGGATAGAATAAAAACTAACCGTTCTATGGAATTGAGGCAAAGTTAGTTTTTTGTTAAGGCTTTAAAGGCAAAAAAAGGATATATTTGTGTTTTTTTTTGCGGCGACATGAGTAATATAACTTTATTAAATTTAATGGCATATTATTGTACAACTTTTGAAGTATGTATATTAAAAAAAATTTTCAATGAAAAATATTAATAAATAAGCCTGTGACGGCGAATCCAGAAGCGTCTTGAAAAAAAGTGGTTTAGCGGTGAACATTATAACTCGTTACCGGATCATCTGAAACAAAAAAAATGAGATGGGTTTTAAACGTGATTTATTTCTCGAGGTAATCATAAAGAGTTTTTTTTTCTATTTTGATGGACGTCTATTCGGTTGAATATTTTCCAATAATGAATGCTGGGTCACAAGACTAGTGAGGGTTTTACGAATACTACGCTCAGTAGGCCGAAGTCTTTCCGTGATGAAATGCCAAATAATATTGAACAAAAATGGCATGACAGTTTGACACGACTCACGCGTGATCTGTCAAAAACAGACTATGGATAGGAGTAACTCTACTTGGATCACCCGTTATATACATAATATATTGTTTTCAGTACCCTAAGACAATATATGTATGTACGAGAATTAAAACTTTTATTTCAATAACCTATGATTCCCTACTAATACCTTGAAACAGCTAATGGGATCCAACTTTGAAATTAAATGCCATTTAAGCCCGATTTCCCATAGTCAAGACAGCTTGTTTCCCTAACCTGCAGTCGACTTATTTCGATGACAATTAACCGCAGCAATAATAGCAACAACAGCCTGCTGCCAACGTTGACCTGATGGAACTCAATTTTCCTACTTTTGGTCAAACTGGTCGCTGCTGGGTGATTATACCTTCATAAGGTTCATTTATTGGCACTACGGTTTCGAATTGAGAGTTTCGCTGAAGAGAAGCATCTCTTAGTACCTTTCACACCAAACACACAGGGACTTATGCAGGCTTTGCCGGCAATTTATCACAGCCCAATATTAAACATTGTGCTTTTAAGACTAATTATATGAAACTAAGGGAGTATTCAGAGTTTTAATCAGCTAATCCCAGAAATATTTGAATGAGATGATATATTATTTTCTCATAATATATATTAAGGACATATAGGGTTGCCAATATCATGTGCAGAGAACACAAAGAAAAACATTCATGCTTTTTACTCAAAAGGACTGCAGAAAAGATGTTTTCTTAATGACAAGTCACAATTATGGGCATCACATGTGAATCGGATGAGCATTTGTAAAGACGATGAATACAAAAATTGCAGGGAAGGGGGCATAAGAGACGCTGGAACACATCTTATGCTGCTGTTCAGTCTTATCTGGAACTAGTCTTAGACATCTAAGTAGGAGCTTCGTTGTTCAAGAGACCAGATGAAGCTCAAGAGACTAGGTGAAGTATTAATATTAGATATCAAGTCGCTGATAAAGTTTGCAAAAAGGTTTGACAAACTGCTTCAACAATCCTAACTTGTGAAGTGGAGGCAAAAGAACAAATTTTGGGTCAACACTAGCACAAAAAAACATAGATACGTTGTGAATCCAGACTGCTTTCCCAAAATCAAGGACATTATTTTGAAGTTTACATAGAGTTCCCAATAATATTCGCTAGAATTTATTATACTTAGCAAGAGCTCAAGGTTCTCATGAGTTTCTTTGAGAAGCACAAAAAAGTATTACCCTTGTGTAACAAGACAATCTTTAAACTTCTGTTAGAAGAATCAATAAAAAAAAAACCTCCATGATGTAGAATCGTAATTGTCGGCAGTTAGTCTCATGACTACTTCAGGAATATTATTCCAATACACTAATGAACCCTATTGAAAAAATATTCGGCGAGCTCTCTTTTACGATGCCTTTACCACGAAAATATGGTTCCCAAAGGTAACAGATTTTTGTCTTTCAATCGTGATCCTGAGTTGTGGGCACCATCCTACAATAGGCCCAAGTTTCTCCCTAAGTCATTTAGTTCAGCTGGAAGGCCAACCACATATCAGGATTCGTCGGTTTTTCGCTTAAAGTTCCTTTTGAGGATTGATGTTAGATGATGTGAAGAAATGATGGAGGAATGAACGTTTCTGGTCCATTAGGTAAAAGTCGATTAACAGATTGTAAGCCAGGATACTGAATAGTATGTTTATTTTTCGAATTGAAACCCTTGACATAGCAGGAGCTAAAGTAAAAGTCGTCTCCACGGCTTTTTTTGCTCCCTCCATACCATAGGAAAACATAGGTAGATTAATGACTCTATCTTTCATTATTCAGCTAGTTTCAAAGTACGATTGAGATGACATTATTTTTTTCTCGAGATAATTAAAGAGATTTTGTAGCTAAATTTCTTCAATGTACTGATAAAAGTAGGATATTCTCTAAGGACAGAAACAGAAAGCACACTCAACAAGACACCTAACGATTTTAGCCTTAACCCTTTTAATAACCAATTTATCATAGTAATCGATACAAGCGATACTTATGTATATGCGAATGCAAAATTACGAGAATGTAATTTGCAAAATGAATTACCTGAATGTCAAATGAAGTGTTGGTGGAAGAGCAACACTGCCATACCGAAATGATGAAGAGAAATATAATTTGCAAAGAATCGCCTGACTGTCAGAGTAATTCATATAACTGTGCAAACATATGTAAGCGTGTATGTGTAACCACATACATATAAACATGTAAAGGTGTGTTTGATGTGGCCACGTTGCACGCGTACAACTGCACCTTGACCCTGTTGCATTGCAGATATCTACAGTTCGTCTTTTTTCGCGCCTGTTTATGCATCTTTTTGTTGTTATTATTATTACTCTTCAATTTCATGGTGGGTGTAAGCGTGAAAAATGTGGTGACCATATTGCCAGAAACATTGTGCGGCCAAGAATATATCGGCGATTTGTTGTTGCCGCCAACAATGTCCAGCAAACGACAACGGAATTCCGTTTTGATGCCAGCAACACAGATAGACACAGATGTTTACATACCTACATGTATACTGTTGCGCCGGTGTTGCAAGATGAGAAATGTCGGTACTGCTGATGGTTAGATGATGTTGGCCGGTGATGTCGCTGATGACCGACAACGACGGCTGACACACGAATATGGCATAATAACAGCAACAGCAACAGCAAGCCAACGACCAACATGCCAATGCCAAAATGTATCAGATTTCACTCACAATCAGCGAACGAGACGAACGAATGAACGCGTCTCGAACGCGAACGCGAACGCGAAAACTGAAACATTCATGGTAATATCATGGTCGATGGGCAGCAAGTGGACAACAGCAACAACAACAACAACAACAGCAGCAGCGGAGCCATAACCACATTGGCCTTCGTTGCAACATTTTATTTTATGCACTTTTTTCCCACTTTATTTCACCTAACATTGTTATTATGGCTGAGAAATTGTTGTTGTTGCATTTATTGTTGTTGTTGTTGTTGTTGTAGATATTGTTATTGTTGTGGTTTTACACGCTTACAATGTTCAGCGCAGCGTATGCTGTGCGAAAAATGCGAAATGCATCATTACCAACACTCTGAATGGTCACCATTGCAAATGAGCCGACAGCTGAGCGGAGATCCAATGTCGTCCAAAGCCCATTGCACGGTGAAGACAATGTAAGCGCTCGCCAACATACATGTAACACTATGTCTGTATATGCACACACGTGTGTGTGAGTGACGGCCATGTTGCAGATAAGTGCGGTCGCCAAGACGACATGATGGCAAAAGGCAAAAGGCAAAGGCAGCGGCCACAAAATATAAAAAATGCTCATTGCTTGCCACGAAATTGAGACTTTGCTGTCTGTCCGGCACAGTTCAATCGCTGCATCGTTGCTGTTGTTGTTGCTGCTGTTCTTTTTCTTTTCTGCGACTTGGTAATGCATGTCTGGTTGTTGCGCGCTGTAGTTGCAACCATAAATGCGCGCGATAATGCATGGCTGAATATTAAATGTTGATTGCAACATTTGCTGCACAAAATAGGTATGTCGCATTTATAATTGTCCATGTGCGGGGGGAGCGCGTTGGCAGTTTTGGCGTTGGTGAAGGTTGACCATCAACCGCAAAAAGCAGGTGGTTGTTGTTTTCTTAATGTCACTGCAACAACAAGTCGCAGATGTGCATGCAAATTTCTGCGCAAATACAGTGTTGGCGATAAGTATTTGACAGCAAAAACATGAAATGAGACAATTAAAAAGTAAAGAGCCAAACAAATGACTTAAAAACAATTTTTAAATAAATAAATAAAAAAAAATTAAAAAAAATTGTTGCTTGTTAATAAATAAAAAAAAAATTAATTAAAAAAAATTATAAAAATATAAAAAATTGTTGCTTGTGAATTTTTGTGATTTTAATTAATAAATATTTCGTAATTGGCGACTCGGACTTTTTTCAATAACCTTTCAACAAGTTAATTAAAATTACATTGTCGTTACACACACAAGCGCACACACTGACCTACACACATACAAGAATCCATACATTCGGTTGCAATGAGAAATCGCTGCCTGTCGCAGCTTTGTCCATAATTACTCACTTCTAATCTAATGTCAATTGAACAATTCATTTAATTAACAACTCGCGTCTCGCGCATGCAAATTTTCGAAATTTTCGTTTTCTCAGCTGCATCCAAAGTGGCGATGTATTTATCAATAACAATTTTGGACATGCAGTTGCTAATTAACAAATTTATATGTTTGTATATGTTTATCTCAAAAGAATTCTGCGTTGTTGTGCCAAATGTCGCTGCGCTGCGAACAAAAATTCGTTGAGGTCAATTTTTTCCCAGTGTGGTAAATTTTAAAGTTGCCTTGGCACACTTGCGGAGTTTTTATTACAATCTTATGAAGAATGAAACCATTTGTGGGTATGTTGTAGATAATTATTTGCAATATTAGTTTTAAATTGTTTAGTTAATTAAAGTATGGGATGCGCCTAGGGCAAATGTGTCGCTTGAAAACCATTTCTGCAACACTTTTTCCAGCGTAGTCTTTGCCGTTGAAATAAATCAGTGAATTACTCCATTACTTGATGTAGGTCATACTAAATTTCCCAAAAAATTGTTAAAAAATTTCATGTTGCTGCAAATAATTCACGACAAGGCGATTCAAGTTGACGTTTAAGGTCTCTGTTCTTTCCATAGCAGTAATGTTAGCTCTATCTTTTGTTTACAGAGGATCAATAGTGATTGCGACTTTAGCATGTAAGCTATGTAGACTCAAAAAGACTTTTTAACAGAAGAAATTAAGCTTTGAATGTGTGTGATTCGGTTAGGATAAGTGGTAGGCTTATACGCAATCGATAGATCTCACTTGGACATATATTTGTCCGCATAAAAAGTGGATCACCAGATTCTCATAAATCGACTAAGCGCTTTGAGCTGCCCACAAATTTATTAAGGCGGTTAATGTCAATGCGAGGCATCCCTCCCAAATTCAGTCTGGCAAAAACCGGTTAATAGAAGTAGAAGTGAAAAGATGAGTCCATGCCTTCCTCCATATAGCTTTGGCAAGATCGTGCGACATTGGAATGTGTCCAGTCAGAATACCAACAACTGCGGCGACATTGGCTTTGTTAATGACAAGTAGTTCGGAGGACCTCTTGCTGTTTATTCTCGCACAAATTGTGTTTTATAACCAGCCTTGGCTAAGCACACTGGAAGTTTAAAGATCCAATGCCAATAACAATGCCAGAATAGTACATGCAAAACCGACTCGCTTCCAATGAGATGAAAGTGAAAAGAGATTATCTTCCCTAGCGAGCTCATCGACTTTGCAGTTTCTGGCGATTCCACTGTAACGGGACACACATACAAGAATAATCTGCAAAAAGCTAATTCATGCATTCCATGACTAGTTTCGAGCGTACAGTCAGCGAGTTCAAAGCCAGTATAACCGCTAGGCTAACGGAGTGAATGCACACCTCTATAAGGAAGCTGCATTTCGGGGCAGTACATCTACCGCTACCTTGTTGGCAGCTACCTCCACTTGAAAGACACTACAGTGGTCTGGTAGTCTGAAACTAGGGATGATGGAAAGATCCCGACAGAAGATTCCGCCACCTACTTTTCCTCTTAACTTCGATCCACCCGTGAAAATGTCACTGAACCCAATGGCTACGTCCGCCCACAAATTCCTCGTAGGTGTGTGAGCTGAGAAGAAACCGCCAGCAGAACGTTCTGCGATGCGGTAATCTAGTTTGTCAGGAATAGAATCGAAGCAGTGGCAGATTTCCGAGTGTCCCTGCCTGGGGACCCTCATATTCCCAGCTTCCCTAAATCTAATAACGGCCTTCGTCGCCAATCAGATATGTCTTTAGGTGCAACGTGTAGAATGGCATTGAATGCATTAGTGTAAGGCGACTGATGTTTCTCTCACTCTCTCCTCGAGGTTTGCCTTCCATGACAGCATCCTATAAAACGCCTCAGAGCCGCTATCCATCTCCCGGAAGTCCGGTAGTCAACTTTAGTGATCCCAAGGTTATCCATGTAGCAGCAGCGAAGGCACGCTCTTATGGGGCAATGCGCTTAGAGCCGACCAGCGCAAAAAGGGAGTCCTCTCAACCTACACCTACTGCGTCAACTTAATAACAACGGAGGAGGAACGTACTCCAAGGCCTGCCGGGATTTTAGCGGGATGGTGGCAGTCTTGGAATTAATCCGCCAGCTATTTAACTACCAGCCTAGTGTTCGAGTCGATATCCAAGGTGAAATCCGTTAAGAGTTTACAGAGTTCGTGAAGGCATCAGGTCATTTAGCGTTACACAGGATGTATCGCGTGGCGGCGACCTACCTCACATCCCAAACAACTGGAACTTAGTTTTTTTTCAATGGGTGTAGACTCATATGTAGTCTAAACATTTTCAAAAAGGGAGTTGGTTTCACCTATGAAAGGCTCCGTGTCTCGGTAATAGAGTTATTTCTGTGAAAACTGGAGGAAACTTACATTTTATCTCTTAGGTTAGTACCAAAAATATTCACTATGATAAAGCTATTATTCAAAAGTATACTAACTAACTATATTTACTATATGTATATATAAATATATTGACATACATACATACCTCTATCGATACACAACTGATTTTTGAACAAAGTGCCTACACCGACTTACATAAATCGCCCAATGCACACCATTCAATTCAATCGCATTTTCCATTCTAGTATTCTTACTCCCATTACATTTTCCATTACCAATTACCATTAGCATTTTCAAAGTCGCAACAATATGAATAACAACAACCAACCAACAGCCGACGAGTGAACAATCGACGACACAAAAAGAAGATGGATTGACTGTCGTTTATTTTAATGTTTTGTCTCCACAGTTGGTCCGCACCACTATTTTGGGGTCGACTCGATTTGAACGCTGACTCCGAACATTGACACACACACACACACCTGTACACAGATGGATTGTTGCTTTTGTACAACAGGTCGGTGCGGCGCGGCGCTTTTTGTTACTGCAACGGTCGGTCGGTCGGTGTTTTCTTTTCAACTATGCGCTGCTTCTTCTATGTTGTTGATTACTTTTTCTTTCTTGAGGTTTTTTCCTTTCTCTGGCTGCTAGTTGCTAGCACAGAGCGTCTAGTGCTATTGAGCAGTCGTTTGCTCGCGCTGTGGCTCAGTTGCTAGTTAGAATTTCAACACCAAAAAGGAGTTTCACTTCGTATGAATTCCTAGTTTTGGTATTTACGTATAGCAGCTGTAGTATGGTGGTGTGCATGTGTTAGCATTTAAAGTTATGCAACAAAACACCGTGCCACAACACACTGCACTATCTTGTATTGACTAATAATGTCGTGACCGCTTTTTTGTGTGTCCGTCTGCCACTTACTCGCCCGACAATCAGTTCATTGGCCAGCCGGTCTATGGACGCGCTTGTGCCGCTGCCACGGTAACCACCGTCCGTGCGTCTTATCCTCTCATATATTCGTATATATCTAAATAAATTTCTCTAATGTGCTTCCTCAGATATTTCTGGTGCATATTAGTTGTAATTTTTAATGGTTTTTAATTGTGTGTCTACGTTTGGCTCGACGTCTATCTAGCGACATAACTCACCAGCTAAGCGCAATTATACTGATTCACCTGCAAACCTACACACATGCCGTATGACTCGAACTTAGCTTAGTTTTCAAGCAAACAAGTTTCTGTTTTTACGCTCGAAAATTATGACCTTTCCTTTGTGTTTTACCAACTTAAGTGAATTATTATTTAAATGCTGGCTGCCTCATTTCTTTATAAGCACATAGATACCTCTGTATGTGATTTAGTCCCCTAAAGGAGCACATACGATCTTAACCAAAAACTTTTTCATAGTGTTTTGCTCTGAACTTTCGTACCGAATTTTGACTATTCAAATCGTTTTTAGTCTTCGATTAATGTGATTTATTTAGTTGCTGGCTTTTAGTTGATTTCATTTGTTGCTGAAGTCAATTTTTCATTTTTATAGCATTAGACGGTATTGTTTACTTTCAAAATTTATTATTTAAATACGATCTTATGTGGGTATACCTATATGTGACTGTGCATTAGTAGTCTGGTCATGTGTACAGCAGCTTATAGGTTTATTTATTGTAGCTGTTGCTTTTGTTGCTCTTAATCGGCATTTATTAGGCAAATGTTGAGGAAGCTGCTTTTTTCGTGAAACAATTTTTGAAAACAAAAAATATTATAGTATGATGAAACTCATCGGAAACGAAAGATAAAAAAACAAAAATTAAGCGAAAAATATATTACGCCAATCTGTAGTCAGGAAAAGGACGGGGAAAGGCTTAGTTCAATTTAAGAATGGTTAATTTCGATTTTCGGCAAAACCTCGGGCCCTATAGAAAAAAGTTGTAGTTACATATTGTAGGAAATGAAAAGTTCTAAAACTTTTGTGTATAGACTTTTTTAACTTAACCTAAAAATATATATGAAATATTCAAATAATCATATTTTCGGGGCTTTTATTTCTCTTTGTACAAAAAAATTTGGAGGAGAACAAAGATTCTTATGTCACAAACTCAAAGTAGTGTTTTTTTTTTTTTGGTATTTAAAAAATTTATTTTTTCCCCTTATATTAACTTACTAAATAAATAAAAACTAGACAATGTGCTGTCACGATATACTCTTAGGTACATTCCAATATCTCAGGAACTATTCAACCAATCAGCCAATTTCAGCATTGCATCGATATGCATATGCAACACTGCAAAAATGTGCGAAATCAGAACATATTCGGGAAGGAGACGTGGGAATTCCCTTAAATCACGATACTTGATTCCATGTTAGCTTTTCACTTAACAGTATATTAAAAAACTACCAATGAAGACATCGGAACAAAACCTTAAAAAATTTGTCTTTCAAGTTATGGCATCTCTTAGCCAAAATTGGCTATAAATGAAATTTTTAGTCCCAGATATCGATCTTGTTATTGCTGATAGTCGACGTTTTATTGAAAATATATGACAATCGGTGAGATACATTATTGAAAATCATTTCCTGATAATAATATTCCTTAAATGAATATCTTTTTGTACATTAAATGAATATAATCGGGTCAATACTAATACCTCTAGATGCCATATAAGAATGTGTTTCGCGCACTTCGCTCAACTTATGATCAATATAATTGGCCTACCGAGCGTACTTCATTCGCAGCACCATCACCCATCGTGAGACCCAGCATTCATTATTTGATAATATTTGACTGAATAGACCATGTCCAGCACGCAGTGAAGAAAATATAGCAGCCGTAGCTGAGAGTTACACGAAAACCGTGGAGAGTCAATTCGGCGCCGTTCGCTGCAACTCGGTCTGACGAACGGAACGACTTGGTACATTTTACGTCGAGCTCTTAAATTGACAGTGTACAAAATACAACTTGTGTTGTTTCGCTCGATGGAAGAGCAACCTGAAGAGATTCTAGAGCTGCCATTTCATCTAGAAAAAACAACAGTTTGGTGTGATTTGTAAGCCGGTGGAATCATCGATATGATAACCGACTACTTATTGCCTGAAGCTGAAGCTCGTGATCCCGGCGTCATTTTGGTTTCAGCAAGACGGCGCTCCTTCCTACACACCTCATCAATCAATGCATTTATTAATAGAACAATTCAGTGAGCAGATAATTTTACGTTTTGAGCTGGTCGATTGGCCACCAAAATCGTGTGATATCACTTCCTGTAAGGATATGTAAAGTCTAAAGTATATGTGGACAATCCTGCTTCGATTCGGCAAGCATTTGAAAGAGATAATCTTACAAAAAAAACAATACAAATGTTCTTTCGAATGATAGCAAAAATTCCCAATTAATTTTGAAGTTTCTTTATTTTTCTTTAAAAAGATGGGAACCTGGAAATGGATCATCCTTTATTTAATAAAAGGAGTTTCATACTCCCGCTTGACTTTATGCCATACATTTCCATCAAACCGTTAGGTATCTCAAAGAATAGAAAAGCTCACAACACTTGTAATCAATGTTGTGATGCCAAAATGTATAAAATCGGTCGAAGAAGACCCTAACCCCCATATATCCTATATAAGCAATAAAAACTTCCATTTGCTTTTATACCGTATATATATCAGTCAATATGATATTTTAGCAAAACTATTAAAATTCTAATTTTGGGTAATCTAAATACCTTGTCAGGAACACATGTATTTAAGTGCTACAAATCATTCAGTGAAGGTCATCTAAAACTTGCCTCATGCGAGTCGTCCATCCAGCACTTTTAATGATGATAACAACGAAAAAGTTAATGAAACAATCTTTTAAAATCACTTGATGGGACCGAAGAGATAGCAGGCAATTTCACAAACCCTCTTGAATCATTTCAAGATATTTTTTTTTGTATAAAGTGTGTCAATGCTAGACTCGTATCAAAAGACCTGAATTCTTTGCATAAAACGACGTCGAAAAGAGATGCTTGACAATGTAGCTGAAGACACTAAATTCACCAAATTCATCATTATTGATGAGGAAAAGTGAGTTTATGAATATGTATGAGATCGAAACTGGTCAACAATCTGGCGAATGGCGCTCCAAGCAGTAAGATCGCCGAGATCGAAAAACCAAAAATCGCTGAAGGCACAGAAGGTCATGTCAGCCCGGTCTTAAAACAAGTGTTAAAAGAAAATTACATTAAGCGCTGGCATGCTTGTATTGACTCACAAAAGGCCTTTTTTGAAGGCGACAATAACGATTTGTATAAATATGACCAGATGCTATTTCACTTAGCGGAAACCTTTTTATTGGTGTAGAGTTCATACAGAACCTCTTTGTGTAATTACAGAAATGATTTGTCTCTAAGATGCGCCTTTCAATCAAAGATATTTAAAACATAGATTGAAGCTTAAAAATTTAACATTTCAATACCTTTGCACTTAGGCTTTTGCTCTTTTTTTGCAATACTCTTCGCTTTCTTCCTCACTCCGTCATCTACTTAGATTTAATCTTTAAGAGTATTTTCACACATCACACATAAAAAAGCAATAATTTAGGTTTTAGTACACATGTATTTGAAAATAACTTTTTATATTGATATTTTGACAACATATCTTGAGAACCATCCTCATCCAATTTCGAGAAAAACACGATCGGCATTACAGCAGATTGGAAAAGAAGACATTTAGTTTCTTATCTTATAATCTTTTTCGGACATTAAAGTGTATTTTACTTAAATTTTGAGCTAGAGTCAGTATTTTGTTCAAGACAGTATGCAATTTTAACATTATTACTTTAGTAATATACTATTAACGTCTTAAATACCTCGCCTTCCTGACATCCACAACTAGCTTTCCCTTGATAGTTGGCAAAGTTCTATACAAATACAATTGTTGTAATGAATTTAATTGCAAAAGTACTTAGTATGTATAGAGTAACGGTTTCATGAGTAACTATAATAACTCTTACCACAATTTGCAAATCAGCCACATGAGCATACTTAAGTAATTGCAAAACACAACATTAGCCATATACATATGTACATAAATAATTCTTGCCCGCCTTTCATGGGTTAAAACACTAGATCATCAATATTACATAGCTATAGAGTTATGAAAAATAAACAATTGTGAAATCGAGAGCAAAATATTAGCAAGCATATTAGCATTAACATACATACACAGTATATATAAGCATGCCGGTAGTATTACTCCTAACGGAGCATTTATGCATACCCTGTAGGAATATTTCGAGCTGTAAAATATCGGCGTACAAAATATTAAAATTTTTTAATTAAATAGTCTGTAAGTAATTAATTAAATTTTCACATACATTTCCTCAATTTTTCTTAAAATTTTTCTCAAAAACAGATATCGAATATCTGAAAATTTAAAGATGTACCAAGTTTATGACTTTCTTTCCGAAGAGTTATAACAGTTCAAGGATAGAGTAAAGAAGAAAAGGAAAAAAGGAAAAAAGAAAACAACGGGAATTACTTGCTTTCAGATATGTTAACAGGGCAAATAACAAGTCCCCGGCCTTACACACATATAGCGCTACATATTAGAATTCCATATGATTTTTAGTTTGTCTTAACCTTCAAAAGGTTCGTGTATAAATTTGATAGATTTCGGATCATTAGTTTGTCAATTATATCATTTTGAGAGAAGCAACTTTTGTTATAAATGAAATATATGATATAACGGAATTTCGCGTGTTTATAAAATATTTATTTATGTAGGGAAAAAATGCAGTCGAAACAAAAACTTGGCTTGATGAGGGGTTTTCGGGCACTGTCTCAAGAAAACTAACCCAATGAGCACCAAAGGCGGTGAACACAGTGAACCTCCAAAAGAGATTGTTACCACCAATCAAAAAGGTCCAAAAATAAATTTGGATGACCGAAAAGTAAAGTAGTTCGAGTTAGCAGACACTTTAAAGATATCAACTGAACGTGTCCATCATATCATTCACGAATAATTGCGCATGAGAAAACTATAGGTGCAAAGTAGGTGGCGATATGTGACAAAGGGTGAGAGCTCTTTTTTTATTTATTGAACTTTTTGTTTTAGCCTAACAATAAGTTTTAAAATCAAACAATAACGAGTTTATGATTCGGAGCACTAGTTTTTATCGCAGGGCGATATGTGACAATTCTGGGTAGAAATAAACATGGATATTTTCATTACGCATGTACCACGGTGAACACGTGATTTCTAAGCATTTTTGATTGGAACCTTTGAAGTTCAGTACCCCACAGACATACATCCAAATCGGTCATCTTTGTTGTCGAGTGGACTGCATCTTCACGACAGAAACGCTCCAAATCGTGGATTTTGATCAAATTTGAGAGTATTCTTTCATTTTAACACCTTGTCGTTTTTATTGGCAGACCCTACTTACCACTGTCCAAAGCAATGGTTCAGTCTCTGATAATATTGTTCAGAGCGAAGCACTATAGGCTGTGGCTGACATTCAAACTGAAGGATAAAAGTCATGTTCTTGTATTGGCAACTTTTTTTTTTTTTGTGAAGAGTGTCAAAGCTTCTGTTCCAACGAAGTTAACCTGTTTTTCTTGTTCTGAAACAGCTTTTACGCCTTTGAAAACTTTTTCGCTCACTTCTGTTGGACATTCCTACAGGGTAAGTGTGTGAGTATTTTATAAAATATATTAACACGAAGCACGAATATTAGTTGACCAGCATGCCATATTAATCCAGGCGCTTTGGAATAAGCACCTAAGCACGGTAAATATATTCACAATGATAGAACTCGTGTATTATGCCAGTTTGATTGCAGTTATGACTAACCCATGGATAAACCTATGCATATATGTAGATGTGTGCGTGCGCACAACATTAACGCCAAGTCCACACAAATCCACTTTATTTAATGAGCATCAAATGTCTTGCAATCCCGTCGCGCATACATTATTCAAAGCGGGCAAAAGGCGAACTCCGAAAGCCAGCACAATTTCGCACACAAGTCGATACGTTAGATGGGCGAAGGGCGAAGGTATGCACGCATTGTATTTACTTTCAGATATTCTTCACATATGCGGGATGATAGTTGGTGGCTACAATAACATTTCAATTAAAAACACATACACACGCATGTCTACTACACAACAACAACCACAACGCAGTGGCGTTCACACAGCGCTCACACTGCAACAATTGAGGACACTATAAGGATAATCACTTTGCTTGCCACACCGTTGGGAATTCACTTGACAGCAGCAGCTACAATAAAAATAACAACAACCCGCACGAATGGCTAACATGTGAAATCAATCGAGCAGACAATAAGGAAAATAAGAAAAATTAAACGTCAAGTTTGTCGGTGTGTCGACTGAATGAGGGGGAGTGCAGAGCAGAAGACTCCGCAACACGCCCATCTACATACATACGCCCCGTACACGCATAGCGGAGAGTGCCATCGAGGAAGACATAACCATTAGCGGCACAAAAAATAATTTACTAAAAATATCTGATGAGCATTTCTTTTGGAAATCAACTCAGATCATGCATGAAAATGCTGCGAAAATGAAAAACAAGAAAAAAAAAACATTTTAATAATACATATGCGAGTATGCTCTGGCATATAGTATCACTTTTTGTTGTTTGTCCGCACTTTGGGGAATTCAACGTGCTCTACGCTGGTGGAAACGCTCACTTTCACTCGACAAGAGCGCACACCCAGTGACAACAGTTTGTTTCGCCTTTTTTGCACACTCCCGCCTGCGTGTTGCCGATGAACATTTCAAGAAAATTTCCCTTTTGACCAAACAACAAAAAACAAATTAGCAAAAAAGCAATTGCGATTTTTCTAAAACACTTTCGCATACAGACAACGCACTCCCCACCGCTTTTGGTCGCACTGCGTAGCGTCCGCCCAAGCTTAAAGTGCCTCACAGTAGTTCGTTGAAAAGCTTTCATGTGTGTGTACATATGTATGTGTGCATTTGAGTGCGATTCCAATACTCATTGTTACCTTTGTTACATTAAGTGTTGTTTTTGTTGCTCACATTGTATTGCTGATGAGTTGTAATATGGCGTTTGGTGGGATATGGTCTGCGCCTCCGGCTGACATCATATGTTTTGCAGTTTGACATATTAATTTGCCACTTTTACCGCAAATTGCAAAATGGATTAGAAATTAAGTAGCTTTGGATCAACGCATATTTGAATATTTAGTGAACAGGTTAGTATTACATGACTGCTTGTACATTTAACATCACGTGTTAAGTTATTATGATAATTATTATTATTAACGGGATATTATGTACATTTTTCGAAGCGTAGATGAAAACTCACGTGGTAAATAATCGGTATCAGAATTACTAAGTATCCAAAAATTCCTATAGTTTGCGTAGAGAATAATATTCTGCTAAAGCTCTTGTATGTAGTATTTCTTTTTCTGATGAAAGATTTTGTTTTATCAAATATACCTCCCCTTAGGAATCTTGGTCTGAAGTGGTAATTTTGGGTATTGGTGAGCTAGCCATTTAAAAACTCCAAAAAAAAACAAGTTGTTAAAATAGAAAAGAAGAAGTTATAGGGTGGTGGAGTGGTTATCTGACGACTCATCTAGCCAGAAGAAAATATATTGGTTAGTCGAAAAAGTCTGTTCGGAGCCTGCTTTAGAGGCTTAAAAATTCGATTTTTTTGAGGAGTTTTTTGGGAGGGAAAGAAATAATTGATTATTTCTAGGGTTTATAGTTATAGGTTTGAACATCATTCATAACTTTTTTGGATACGAAATCTTTGATATTCTGCCTTTGGGAAGCAATTGCCCGATGCATCTCGCATGTGGTTTTGTCGCAATTGTTGTCGGAAACAAAAAATTAAAAGAGATTCATATTTTTTAATAATTTATCTTCTAGATAAACTAAAAAAATTGTAAAATTTTACAAGTTTTTTATAAATTGAAAAAAATTGGTTTTTGACCAAAAAATTTGACTTTATGTTGTTTAAAAATATGTTCTAACTTGACTTTTCTTAATTTTTTTAGTTTAAATAGAAGATAATTTAATGCCAAAGATAATAAACTTTGCCTCAATTTCATACCACGTTTAGTTTTTTTTCTATCCTGCCCGCCAATTAAGAAAAATCGTAAAAACCGAGAAATCGCGCGTCAGTTTTCGTCTTCAGCCCAAGCGCTTATATGTACAACTGCTAGACGCTCGGTCACTATTTCCCTTCTAGCTTCGAAAATATTTCGAATTCCCATTTATAACTTTGGTGACATACTCCTACATTATTTTTAAAGAGATTTAAGCAAAAAAAAATCGATTTTTTTAAGCTTCTGTAGATATACGACTGCAACAACATCTACTAACAAAATACGAAAGTACTTTTTCGACCCAATAAGTTCTTTGAAACGCTAAAAATTAACAACACTGTTGAGAACCCTGTCTTCCGACACATGCATTCTACAAGCCATCTACACTTAACGATTGCTATTTAAATGGGGACAATCAATCGGATTGGCAATAGTATAGACGCAAATTAAAATACCTCAACAGTTTTAGAGAGATTATGATGAACACTTAAAGAAAATTCTTGTCCAGCGGATTTTGGTTATTTTTGGTTTTAAGACAATATGACCTGAGATTCTGAGTTGATCCCTATAGCGGAGCTTATCGAGAACATATTTGGACAATTGAAACACCAGTCGTTTGTAAAAAAGACCTCATAAGTAGGCGTCAGCATTACAAATCAATTATAAATACAGCCGATTCATCCGTAAATAATTTGAGTAGAAAGTTTTGATACTTCCACCTCACCTTCTTCCAAGTTTTTATGAAAATTTCAAGCCTACCTATAGCACACACACTGAAAGATATTTTCGGTAAAAAATCTACTTTGAGCACTGGGTCCACGTAGTCAGTACCTAGGGGTTTAAACAGTTTTTGTTCGATTTGGTAAATCCTCAAATGCACTAGTCGTGCAAAGTTTTAGTATACAAGTATAAGTCACTCATTATTCCCGTCCCGCTATATGGTGCAGAGGCATGGACGATGATAACATCTCATTAACCGGCATTACGAATTTTCGAGAGAAACGTGCTTTGCGCATTGGCAACGGCGAATACCGCAGTCTATGGAACGATGAGTTGTGCAAGGTATGCAGCGACATCGACATAGTTCAGCGAATCGAGAAACAGCGACTGCGCCATCTAAATCGTGTTGTCCAGATGCAAGAGAACACTGTAGCTGTAAAGGTTTGCGATTCAGTACCCGCCGGTAGAAACAAAGAAAGATATTCACTCCGTTGGAGAGATCAGGTGGAAAAAGGCCTGGCTGCACTTGGTATGACGCCAAATAGCGTAAAGAAAAAACGACTGTAGCGCTGTTGTTAACACTGCTATTACCGCGCAAGCGATCTCTCGCCAGTAAGGAATAAGAAGAAGACGACGAAGATACTGAGGTACAGATTACGGGTTACCATTTCCATATATCCGATTTTAAGCTCAAATTAAGGCTTAAAAGACTATGAAAAATTTCGTTTATAAGGCCATATTTATATTGAAATCGTTGGTGTTTTTCAACTAATAGTACAGAAATGGGCAATAATTCGAAAAATTTACGGCAAGCAGATCTATTTCAAAGCAACAATTATAATGTATTGCCGTTTCACCAGCAAAGTAAGCTTTTAAGCATCATATCACAAACGAGCAAACAATAATTCAATTTCTAACCAGAACCGAACTCTTGTCACTCAGAAGCATGAAGTACGAACTGATTTCTGTGATAACAGACCACGAGCAACAATCGTACAAGGATGTATATACACACATACATATATTTTTATTACATTTTACATATATGTGTGAGTTATTATGCATATGTATGTTGGGGCATTAATATTCGTAGAAAGACATACACATTTTCAACGGCTGGAAGACTTTAGGCCACGTTGAGCTGACGCGCTTAGGCTTGTAAATCTTGCGCTGAGCAGCCATTGACATGTTGCAGGATTAAGTTGTCAATTTACGCTGCCGCAACATGAGCACAATGGGTATAATACACATATGTTTTAGATTACACATACAAAATGCATACATATCAAAATATATAAACATTCATATGACACACCTTGTATATACGCATGTAAATATGTGTGAATGTGTGTGTTACGCCGGCAAAGAGAAAATTGTTTGTCGAGAATTTATTACAAGTTACAACTTCGTATTTTGATGGATTTGCATTGATTTATTTATTTATTATATGCAATGCCGCCGCGACAGTTATTGTTGCTGTTGCTGTTATCATTGTTGTTGTCACTGCTTAGCTTAGCAATTAGCAAGTATTTTGCATGTTTTCAACACACACAAACATATAAAAGTATCGATATATATCAGTCAGCTCGTTTATTTATATGTCTGCTTGTGTGTGTGTGTGTGTATGCGGCAGTGTGTTGCTTATTTACATGACAACAATGAATTTATAATTTATTGGTGCATCAGCGCGGCTTAGTCGGAGGATCAAAGCTTTTGGCATGGACTATGCACGCATGTTATGGCCAATACGTGTAAATTTACACAGGCAATGGGTTCTAAACGTACTAAAATATATATAAAGATATTTATGTGTATATTTAGCGTTATCTAATGACTAACTGATGTCAGCGGCACAGTGGTTTAAGATAACAAAAATGTGTAATAAAGTGAGAACAATTTTTTATTTCCGATAACATCAATATTTTGGAATTTCTTCCATACAAAAAATAATATTTTTCATCATCTTTCAGACATTCAGGAGCGTCGTTACATTGGGATTCCAAGGATACTAATCTCCAAAACTCCAATTGATAGTCAAGGATCCCACCCGTTCGAATCGTTATTTATCCGTGACTTAATATGACAATCGTGTGGTATAATATACCATTAGTGCTTGAACTCGTATAAGCATATTGATGATATTCCAAAATCGGTCCACATCTAGCACGAAATATTAGGTATGAGAAAGTTGTCGGGCGATGTGTGCCGATTCAATTTACTCTGCACAACAAGCGCAAACCTGCGACCATTCCTCAGTAATCTTTTACGCTGGACCCATTTTTACACGTCAGAGGTTTAGAAACATTCGAAACAGTAGATTTAACATTGTGAAGCTATCACCTTATTATCCATTTTCCATAATCGTCATAAACGGCCATTGTGTTCCCCTAGGTCATAGTTGTGCCACGACTAAATTGGTCGAAGTAATTTATGAAGTTCAAGCTCATCCACTGTAAGTGTGTTTTGTGAAAAAATCACTTGCTGGAAAGAAATTTGAGTGGAATGAGGAGATCTCCAGAAAACTTATTTTGCAAACGGTTTAGAAAAATGTCCAACATCTCTGATTAATTAATTGTAACCAGGCCATGGTGGAATCGGAGGTAACTGCATAATAGACTAGCTCTTGTCACGTTGTCAGTAGAATTAGAAGAGATCGGTTCTTTGCTCTGTTTATACTCTTTGGCTGGGCCTCTCGGGACTTAGTCAGCTCGAGTCTGCCTTTAGTTTTTGTGATGTTGTAAGATCCTTTTGACACAATATAGATTCAAGACGGCTTCGACTTTAGTAAGACTAGCCTTCCGCTAGTTGCAGGGTTTCTAACTATTCACGCATTCAGGTTGAAAATCTTACCTTAGTAATTGTTGAGAGCACTTCCTTCTTGACTGTCCCGCCTTTGAAACATCAAGGCCTAAACACTTACGAGCTCACACTTTCAGACATCTGGTTGAGCTGTAGATTTGTATTGAACTCAAGGCGTTTTGTCATCTTATAAGATCTGATTATAAGAGTTATATTTTATATCTTCTCAATGGACTATGTATAATAGTCCAAGTGATATCTATGTACATCTTGAAATATCAGTCCAAAACCAAACCACCAAACCGAGCGACAAGACGAGTAATAAATAATGTTTCCTACTTCCTTTCTTTTGGAGTAATTTGTTTTAATTTTCTGAGAAAACTTATCTAGCGTTTACTTAGCGTTTATATTTTTATGCCATTGGTTTTCAATGACTCAAACCGACTTTTTTTTTAATTACGAGTAGATACGTGAAAATTTCCAGTTGCAAATAAAAAAAAAATGATCGATAAAGTAAAAAAAAATGAAAAAGAAATAGTTTATATCAAAACATTACAGTGCGTTTGGGACATATAGAGGTTAGTTGACCACAAATTTCGTGAAAGAAAAAATTTTTCTTGAGAGTTAAAAGTAAAAACAAACAAAAACTTGGTTATTTCAATTTTTCACATAAATTTTAAGGTTATGTGTTAATACAAAATTTGTCGTTATATTTATTGCCTACACATTTGCTTTTAACTTTTTTCCACAAGACGCGTAGTTTTGCTGGAAATCGAGATCAAGCATTTTTAATCCATCAAAATTAAACGACAGATTTGGTCTTCTTCTTTCAGACCTAAGACCGCGCGTATATTATTTTATCCTCTTTTTTAAAATAGGTTTCATACTACAATGATTTTTTCAATTTCCTACCATTTTCAAATTCTCGTATCTATAACTACTCGTATCTCCTTTTTTTAATTACTTAAAAAAAAAATAAAAATATACATATATATTTTACTTTATGCTGAGCTCTGTAAAAAACACTGTAAATTTCGGCAAATCTTCACGCCGATATGATTGGAAATTTTATTGCCCAGGGTGTTATTATTTTATGTGACGTTAGAGCTGCTATCTGGTTATCTTAGGCGGTGGCTTTGTGCGGCATTAACATGAGATAAGATGGCCTTTTGTAGTACACGTGAAATAGCAGTGATTTCTCATTTCTCATTCACTTTTTTTGCTGTGCAATATGGTTGTTGTTAAAGTGACAGTTACAACACAAATACATATGTAACAACAGCGGTGTGAATAACTGTATTTTTGTGACTGAAGCGTGAGCCTACTCCAGCACTATTCCTAATTGTGGTGACTGAATGAATTCCAGTCACAGAACTACAACTTCGAGACTGCAACTTGCAACTTGTAGCACCAAACAATATTTCAAAGGCAGCAGTGAAAGAAATAGTTAATATATGTGCGTTTGTGGCAGCTAAGGAATCTCTCAGAGGAGTCATAAGTATCAAATTACCGAGACAATAAAGTGTAAGTCATCATGGACAAGGTGTGCGTCTGTGTTTGACAGCAAAGCACTAGCGACAACAAATGCAACACCATCTGCGCTGCAAGTAAGAACCTAATAAACATTTCTACATACAAACACACACTCATATATGTATGTAAAAATGTAGGCACCACACAAATATATTATGTACATATTAAAGTTTGTATAATCATGCGTGATCATATCAAATTCCGAAATCAGCGAAGCTCGCATGCCACAGCCAACGAGGTAACATCAATTACATACATATATCAACAACTTCCACGAAGTGGCACGGCAATAAAATATTTAATGAAATCTGGCTAGTAGTGATGCTACACAAACTCACATATGTATATACATATATACGGCCGCGTTGAAATCAAAATGCTTGAGATATATGTATATATAAGGAATATTACTAAAAATAAATAAATAAAATAAATCGAATGTTGCATGTAACAAAACTTACATGCAACATTTCATTGTAAAGCGCATTCAGAAAATTATATGAACAATACCCTTCACAAATACAAAAGATTCCTTACAAGAGCTGCGATTGGTTTGTTTGTATGGTAGCTATATGCTGCTGTGTCTCGATCTGAACAATTTTTTGGAGATTGTACCGTTGTCTCAGGCAATGATCTAGGCCAAATTTCTTGGAGATATCTCGTCATATAAAAAAGCTTTCCATACTAGCACTTTATTCCGATCGTTCACTTTGAATGGCAGCTATGCGCTATAGTGACTCGATCTGAACAATATTTTCGGAGATTGCACTGTTGTCTTCTACAAGAAACCACCCCAAGATAATAATCCAGGACATATTTCTTGGAGATATCTCGTCATATGGAAAAGCTTTCCATACAAACATTTTATTTCAGTACAGTGACGTTCCGACAAAGGAGTAGCTTCTTAATACAACAGGGACAACTTCTTACACGTACAGACAGACGGACATGGCTAAATCGACTTGGCTCGTCACGCCGAACATATATACATACATATTTTATAGGGTCTATGACGCTTCATTTTTGATCTTACAAAACAACGTTGCAAACTTTATACCTTAAACAGGGTATATTATAGATGTACCCATACAGATTTGTGGTAAAAATAACTAAAACCCAAGCCAACGCAGCGTAAAATAATATTAATATGAAAATAAAAATAATAAAGTCGAACTGCAGCACTTTTATTAATGACTTATCAAGGATACTTTGACAACATCCCATAAATCAAACACGCACACACACCAACACATAGTGCCGCACACACACAAGTACGAAAATCGCAAACAACAAACGCAATCAAAGGAAGTGAAGCGTGTTATGCAAGGCAATGCGTAATGCAAGTAGTACGAATATTATTAGATATCACTGTGTTGCGCACGCTCGCAAGGAAACCTAACACTCCGCAAACACCTACACAATATATGTATGTATGCGCATATTTGGTATATCTGCAATATTTCTGATTAATTGCACACGAGGCGTTGCAGTTATGTGCTCAGCGCTTATCATTTTATTGCGGCGAATTATTTTGTAATTCGCGCCTATAATGAATTCTTCATGCCGCTCTAACTGTAACAAAATAATTGTTCATAAATAAATTATTCATAAATTAGTTGCTTTATTAACTGTATAATGGCACGATCAGTAAATTTTCGCTTTTCTTTGTAATTCGATTTCTAATTGGCCTTTGAGCTGCCTAAGCAGTCATGCACTTTATCCAGCCATAAATTCTGTTACAAGTTCAGGCCAATATAAGAATTAATCTATATCACATTCTTTAATGAAACTAACTTTATTTAAAAATGCCTAAATTGAATGAGCGATGTGGATGTGGCGAAGTTCGATGGTGAGCACGTTGAATCTTTGGAATAACATTTTGCGTCGTAGGAAGTTTTTTTCTACATTTTATCGGCTTGCTTATTAAAAAACTGCTTCAACAGTTAGAATTTTTTTCTATGTAAAAAGCATTTTACTCTTATGTCTGAATTGGTTCAAACCACGAGTTGACGATCACCTACAAAATGATAAGAATAGTTTCAAAACATCCTGCTCTATTATGGATTATAACTAACGATCGGTTTAGTGGTTTCGGAAAATTTTCCTCCCGACAGCATTTCGACTGAAAAAGCGTTTAGAGTTTTGCGATTACAAAATTCTTGCAAAGACGTTCATATCTCTGAAACTATTTACTAAATAAACCTCGACTTTTCTGAGAACGACAACAGAGCTCCGATCCATTCCCAGTCGGATGCTTAACAGCTAAAAAGTTTTCTTCTATTCCGCTTTGTTCAAACCCACATGCTTTAAATATGAAGTACCTCAATTCAATGAAAGAGATTGTATTGCGAATCAGGGGTTCCGAAAAAGTCGGCAGTCTGAAAGTCTAAGACGAGAGTTGATAAAGCACCGACAAAATACTTCTTTCTATCGAAATTTCCCCTGAGCTTCGATCAATCTATTAAGAAGTTCACTGCGGCCTCCTCCAATGGCTAAGCTGGGCTTGATAGCAATCCCTGATATTAATAATAAAATGATATTGAGTTTCTGGGTTGATACTGTTCGTAGCTCAAAATGAATATCGTTGAAAGCCGCTTTTCATAAAACCTGGAGATCACTTTTTGTTAGAGACAACACCTTTTTCCATATGGCTCACTCATTGCAATAATTTTTCACTCTTTGCTCGCTGTTTGGTATCCATGAAAACTTTCTCCATCTGAGAGGTTAGACTCTTTACACAAAGGGCTCGAAAAGAAAGAAATATACTATCGGGCAATATTAGTAAACCAACAAATATAGATAATAGAAAGACACCTATTCACTCTCTTGATTTCAATTTTCTGGATACAGTATTATTTTTACTCAGAGTACGGCTTTCTATTATAAATTTGACTATACTCTTGCTACTTCTGTGTACAGTTCTTTGAGAAGCCAGACGAAAAATTCCTGCAGTTGAATATCAGATATCGGCAAAAAGGGCTTGAACCTACATTAAATTTCTTAGTGATTTTATTTCGATTTCCGCTATTTCACCTGGAAGTCTAAAAGTATGAGACCCGTGGTGTTTTTGCTATGATCTGGCAAAAGTGGGACATTCGATTTGGAATTGTTAAGATGACTTGTTGATGTTATAACGGCAAAAAACTCCTTAACTAATTTTGAGGAATGATGTCGAGTTGAAAGTTCTTGGTCGGCTACTAATCCGGGTCCGTTCCGATAACTGTGGCAACGGGAGATGACTTTATCTCACCTATCTTCTTCTAAACAGCTGATGCCGCTTGTATCCGGTAAGAAATTCAATCTTATTGCATTAATACAGATAGGACAGTATCCCGTTAGAACTCCTGGAACTGTAGAAAGCTGGATCTTGCCGAGGGCAAAAAGTTCCTTCGGCCAGAAGAACACTGGGATTGAACATTTGTTTATATTAGTCTAGAAGTGAACAACAAGAAGCCAGCGGAGGTCCTACAGTTTCCGATTCAATTGCTGTGACTGAAGTATCTGTCCTAGCAAGCTCATCAGTCTAACAGTTACCTGCAATACCGCTGTGGCCACCCAAAGCAGACTAATCATAAAGTTACTCTCTGATAGAGTTTAGCTCTAAGCATCCTTTCACTTGTCTTTAGCGCACAGCCTTAGAACTCAAGGCTAATATCGCTGCCCTTTTTTCGGAGTGGAAGATGCTACAGTGGTCCAGCTGATGGAAAAATCCAAACAGTATACTCCTCCACTATCGCTAAACGTAAACTTTGATCCAACCATGAGAGACCATCGCTCCTCGCTTTCAGGAACTCCTTCCCTTCCATACCTCCCTCAACGGAATGCCATCAAAGAAGCGACAACCAGATCTACGATCGGCGACTTGGCAATTCATTGTAGGTTTTAAAGTTGAGGCCAATGACTCCGAATTTCGTTAGTAAATTTTAATAATTTCGACTCGTTGTTGGATCTTATATCTTTCCATGATGAAATGAAAAATATAGCGTCGTTGGCTGTCCCTATTGGTTTACTTTTGTAGCGTCCCTTTTGAAAAACCCATTATTTTAAAATAAAATCAAAGTGTGCAAGGTTTTCAGAATACTCAGACTCGCAGTTATCTAAGTACCCAGGTTCTCTAAGCCCAAGTGCAGCTTTCGTGGGTAAAGCATAATTACTATTTGTCCACGCCATTATATCTTTAGGGCTTTATGACACCTCGCAAGTGCTACCAACAAATTACTTAATCCAACGTTCGATGATTGCAGTTTTAAGCAATTATTTGCTGCGGTGGCTACACAAACACTCTCCTCTTAACACAGTCATAAATCCTGCCAGCTCCGTCAAGCGCATGCGCCAATGCCATTTGCCTGCATAAACAACTTGTATAATGGCAATCCCGCTGAAAAACTAACAAACACACACATACATACATTTGTGCATGTGAGCGAATGAATAATTTAATGGAAGTAGCAAACAAATGTTATATAACCATAAAAGCAGCTAATTATCGAAGTTAAAATTATAATTGTTTTGCGCGCATGCGCCAACACACCGAGCGCCACACACACACCGGCCGAGACAATCGTATGACGCTTAACCGATTTATTTCATGCGCGTGCAGCATCTGATCTCATTTCCAGCGCTCCTGGTGTGATAAACAAGTTGCCACATTTTAGATACATAGGTATTGCGCGCCCTGTGCGCCCTCGGGCCTCAGTACGTAGACGCTACTCAGTCATACGCAGATATTTGTAGACGCTTGCACGCCTTCACTCGCAGCAACAAATGCATTTATGGCCTCATCATTGGTGTTGTTGTTTTATAGCATTTCATTTGGCGCCATAAATCTATCAACGCGTTTGCGCATGCGCGCACGCTTTCACACACGCAGCCAGCCATATGCAGGCGTATGTACATCTGCATATACCTGTGCGCATTTGAGCTTGTGCGTCTGCGCAGCGGCTCTGTTGGAGGCAGTGAGGCTAGTAGGCTGCGCATATTTGAAGCCGGTGTCAGCGCCAAGATTTACTGCCTACGATTACCTCTCCGTTTGAGAGTTCTCTGTCGGCTATCAGCGTGTCCAGAGCCAGCTTACAAGGATTTAGACTTTAAGGCTGCCAAATCATGGCATGCCGATTTGTTATTGTTGCGTATGTTGTTGTTGTTGCTGTTCCTTATAGTTTCTTCTGTTTCTCTCTTTTGTTTGTCAAATGCAAAATTCAATCTTTACGATGTCTTAATCGTGTTTGCAGCTGCAACTACTTTTATTGTACACAATCACTTTGTACACCGCGATTGTTTTCGTTGTTTGTGTTGTAGTTGTTGTTAGTGATGTTTCTTTATTCGTTTATTGTTCTCGGTGTAATTTATGATTTGTGAATTCGGTATGTTTTTATGGCTTTTATGGTCTCATCAAAATGATTGCTCGCAGCTTTATGACTTCACGCTTTGAATGCAAAATGAAAAGTTATGATTTCACTCCTTTGAATTATTGAATGGCGAATTGAGTTTTAATAATTAAATTTGTTTCTCTTTTATTTTTATTGAGCCATTGAAGTGTGTGAGGCGCTTTTGTAAGATGATATTTATCGTTTATCGATTTGAAATATGTAAATATTTGAATTTTCTGATTTTATGTCTCAATTATCAGCTGAAGCGTTTAATTTGATCATAGTTAACTGAACAATGGTGATTATCCGCAAAAATTTAAGCGATTACTTTGCTTTAAATGACAAAAAATGTATAGTTTCAATACTTAGTCTCTAGCTGAATTAAGTTGAGCTGAAGAAAGTATATGTATGTATATCACATAGTAAAATCCGCCGTTTTGAGAAAAATTAGAAAAAATGGGAGAATAGCAATGAATGCTGTACGAGTATACGATGACCCTTCTCAAATAGCCAAAATAGCTCAATAGTAGGCATCTCAAAAGACCGGGTGGTTCATATTCTATAGAAAATATTGAGCATGAGAAAGCTATCGACCCGATATTTGGCACGTTTGACCACTCCGGAGAGCAAGAGCAATTGTGATACCGCTTCAAAGCAATGTACGACACGGCTTAAGTGTAATCCCAAATAGTTTTTACATCGTATCATGATCGTCAATGAAGAATGTTTGCACTGGCGCATATCTGACACCAAGGAGCGTGGACTCCAGCAACAGAAAACTGCGAGGACTGTCCGATCAACTAGAAAGCTGATGGTCACTGATTTCAGCGATTCGCAAGGTTGTTGTAGGTGGTTGCAGATCACTGTTTAGAGAAGGGCGATTTGATGGTAAATTGCAAACTATGTCCACCATGATAACCTATCGGCTAACAGCTCCAGTGTCTCCATTGCTAGTTCTTTATCTCCTTTAAGGGCGTAGACCCCGCTTACGTGGTTATAGTCAAGTTTAAAACAACCAGTCGTTCTTTCTTTTCACTGTATGGCGCTGATTGGAGATTCCATGTGTAGCTAGGTCCTTCTTCATCTGGTCTTTCCAGCGAAGTGCAGATCTTTCTGTGCCCCTACTTCCCTTAGCGGGTACTGCGTCGAATATTTTCATAGAGTAGCCATTGCAGCTGTTGTCTCTTAATTCGCTAAACATGTCAATGTCGTCGTATATCTCGTACAGCTCATCGTTCCATCGACTGCGATATTCGCCGTTGCCAATGCGCAAACCACCATTAATCTTCCGCAGAACCTCTTTCTCGAAAAGTCATAATGCCGACTCATCAGATTTCCACATCGTCCATGCCTCTGCACCATATATCAGGACTAGGATGCTGAGTGACTTATAGAGTTTGGTCTTTGTTCGTCGAGAGAGGTTTTTACATCTCAATTGCATACTCAGTCCACAGTAGCACCTGTTGGAAAACGTGATTTTTGTTGGTGTTAATGCTGGTCACAAAATAAGCGAAATGACCTACGACTTCGAAGTTATGACTGTCTACAATAAAGTGGGCGCGAGTGCGACGATTGTTTGTTTGATGCAAGGAGATATTTCGTGCTGCCATCGTTCATAACCAGACGCATATGCATCGCTTCCTTATCCAGTCTGTAGAAAGCAGAACTACAGGCGCGGTTGTCGAGGTTAATGATAGTAATATCAACGGCGTGCGCTCTATTTAGCTCTGCAGCCTGTATTATTATTATTAACACGATAGTGAGTCTCTTTGTCTGAAACCTCCCTTGATATCGATAGTGACTGAGCGTTTGGTGTTGTTCAACGTCAGCTTACACAGCCGTATTAGCTATGAGGGGATAGCAAGTTCGGACATAGCGGCATAGAGACAGTCGAAGGCGGTTTTAGAGTCGACGAAGAGGTGGTGTGTGTCAAGTCTCTTTTCACGGGTCAATTTCAAGGTTTGGCACATGGTGAAAGTCTTTTCGATAGTAAATTTTCCAGGTCTACGATGGTTTTCAGTCTTGGTGCTATGCATTCACTGCCGTTCAGAAGGCTGGATAAGTGTTTCCTCCATAATTTCAGTATGCTTTGGTCATCAGTCACTAGATCACCTCTGGGGGTTCTACAAGACTATGTTCTGGTAAAGTGTTAGGACTTGCCTACTTTGAGACTGTACCAGCTACTATTAATGTCACTTCTCCAATCTTACATATGTACATATGTACATACATACACATGTCCTAACATGCGAAGCATATTCCACAAACCAAAGACCTGTCTTGCAAATCACACAAATATGTTTTAAACATTGTTATCAATCAAAGTCAAAGGTAGACTGATATGTTACTGCCACTATGAAACACCACTTGTTGCTATTTGATGTGACCGAAAATCACAAACACACAAGCACACTCACACACACATACGAATTTATTTTATTACATTTTGCAGCTGTAAATCATTCATTGGTGCGATAAAACCGCTATATATAATCAAGGTTAAATTGTGCATATTAACCAAAATATCAAATCAAAGCAACAGATCACAACAACAACAACAACAACGTGCTGAGCAAGGCTAACCTAGCGGCGGCAACAGCAAAGGCAGCGTGACTATTTGTCCATGTGCCTGTCGGTTTATGAAAATTTATGCCTTTTCACCCACTTTTGCACCCGCAACCAGCAACCGGCAAACAGCCAACCGACAACACTTGTACCGCCAATAACAACAATAACAAAAACAACGGTAGCTGCCGCAGCAATGCTGGTCGCACACGCAGCGCGCATCAGAAAGTCGTAAAAATTTCATCATAACCGAGCGCAACTTTTACGACTCTCCAACGCTATGAGTGTGTAACTTCATCTACAACAACAAAAACAAAGTTTTATTATTTTGAATGTTTCGGAAAATCAGTGCCACCAACAAAGCAACAGTCTTCCCAACAACCAACACTCGCACACATATGTTAGTGTAAGTGTATGTGTGTGTGTTAAGGACTACAGAGAGGCGCATGAAGCCGGCAAAGCGGAAAAGTGTAGTGTTTGTAAACAACATCATAATAATGACACTTACTTAAATGTCAAATTGACGCATCAGAAATTTTACGATCGCACGAATCAAACTCAACCAAAGCGAGCAACCAAAAGACACTAATCAACACGCCGCCCATAACACGCTGCGACCGACCGACCGACCCTACCATAAACGACAACGAATCTCGTCCTCTGCTTCTTACTTTCTTTTTCTTTCGCTCAAGACCTACATTGGTTTTTGTTGTTGTTGGCTAAAGGCAAAGAAATGGGCAGCGGCACACGGTACTACCGATTCGACCTACATAAACGTCAAATCGAACAAACGCGGCAGCCGCAGCAACAGTGGCAGTGCCAGACACCGGTACCAGCAAGCCGACAACGAGCAATGGCAGTGCGACAGTAATGACACTGCAAACGTTGTTGTTTGTCATAATTTTCTATTTAACGTGTAATTTGTAGGACAATTTGTTGGTCGTAAAAATTCGAAGCTTAAATGAAAATAATTCCGCTATAAAAATCGTAAAAAAGATACCGAACCGCATACGGAACGGAACGAGATGTGCGCGTACTAGACTTCGGTTGTTGTTATTGGTGTGGCTCTATGATTGAGATACTCATGCTCGAAGACAAGCATACTTAACAACACATAAATTCTTTCACTTTGAAAGCCAACGCCGACAGCCGCAAAACTTCCCCTTTAACAGTAGTACGGCATGTTGGCGGTGATGGCGGGGGTAGCGCGGCATGTTGACCGAATGCCGGGTGGGAAACTTGTTGATAAGATTTCGAGTTTTAGTGTCGCCTCGACGGCTTTTAGGTGATTTTTATGCACATTGTGAACACGATATTTACGACTGCAACAACACTCTAAAATTCCGATATAAAAGAAATAATAACCCTATCAACAATAGCAGCGAGCAGCAACAAGTGCTCTACAAATTTCCTCGTCAATGGGATTTCGTATGGCCCGCTGGCCTGCTGAACAAGTGAAAGGGCTTACACAGCCACGAGTTTACGAGCATTTTCGACACGACTGCGGAATGTCCCTTTTCTTCAAATTTTTATTACTCCTACATTTTCTTAACCACTCACATATGTATGTTTGTTTGTATGTATGTGCTGCATAAAAATGAATGTAATTTTTACGACTCTCCAAATTAAGTTGTGAACATTTTACATAATTACTGTTTTTTTATTATTTTTTATTTCCAAATTTTATGTTTTTTTGACTTAAATTTCATTGGTGCCTAGAGTATTTACTATTTCGCTGCTAATTTGCCCTCAAACCGAAGGTTTTATGTAAATTTACGCTCTTTTCGATTTGAATAATGTGTGAATGTTTGAATTTGATACCACACTTAGCCTTATTCCAGGGTCTCAAGTTTGACACAAACAGTAGTAAAAACTTACAAACACAAATTGGTGGTAAAATTGATGGCGCTCTCTTTGAAAAGGAGAGATTTGTGTACGGTTAAGTGCGAATTTATGAAAACTTACTTACGTAAAATGGGGAAAACAAACACAAACATTTTCATCGCTAAAGGGTTAGAATCGTTGATATTACCGGAGATCTTCACTAGTAGACATTTATTATAGGTCTGAAGTTCTTATTGATTTGGAATATTGAAGAGCTGACAATAAAACTCAGATCGGCTGTCAGTATAAAGTCGCAAATCCGCTGTCTTTGAGTGTTTTACTACTACATAGCTGGGCTTCATGGAGCTTGCCGAACGACCGACAACTGTTAATACAAACGAGGTTCCAAGAAATTCCTTGCCCAAAGTACATAGAAAGAGGTGTAATGGCTGTCTATATGCTCAACAAGGTTAGACCTTCCCTAGCTGTACAGACTCTAACCGGCCATTGCGCTATCGGTGTTCGCAAGGTAAGGTTAAAAATCTTACTGGAAGATAATTGTATTATCTGCTTAGCAGTAGACGAGATAGACACATTTCAACCCACCCCTCGCATGGATTCCATTTCTTTCTCAAAAATAGCTATAGCTTTTTTTTTTTTAATTCTCTACTAAACGTAGGCTCCGGCGTCGTTGTTGTTGTAATAGTTATCTAGTGCCCGCTAAGGTGGTAAGGTTCAGATAAGTTGTCGTCGAGGTTATCCAAGAAACGTGCTGTTTCGATGGGGTAGGACCATAGGCTGATTGGCGTCAGATGTGTAGGATTAGAGGTGCATGTAAAGAGTCACGAGGGAAAGATTTGTAAAGAGTCACGAGGAGACTCTTTGCATGCTGGACATATACTTATATGAGGAAAATATAGTAAGGCTGTGTTTATAAATTTAAAATTTTTAATTTATTCTTCAAAATCGAAGTCGCCCCCTCAAAGTAATCTCCTTTGTAAAAAAGAGTCATGCATATAACAGTCCAAGTGTGATACATATCTAGAGGATGAACTATACAACCTAACCTATTGTGTCATATTGCTACCTTACAATCGGAATCAAGTGCTTGCATGGAAATTTTTTTCATTTGAAGAGATATCCTCTCGAAAATTTTCCATGGACAAAAATGCAAACTCCAAAGAAATTTTTCAGATCGCATCATTATAGCATATAGCTGCCATACAAACTGAAGCATCGAAATCAAGTTCTTGTTAGGAATTTGTTGTGAATCTTCTGTGTTATTTTAAGGCTTGTTCTAATATTATTGCCCAGTTTTTGACCACTGTGTGGTCTATTCAGCGAGTTAAACCAAAATCCTTTCGAAGGTTACCACAGAGTGTTACAAAAGAACATTCTTGTTAAGTTGCTTTTCACGTTCGAATCCCAATTGTCCACTTTTCATTATCGTCCAAGTGTGTAAAGTTAATGATTTCGTTAAGTAACCGCCGTCACTTTTCGAACGGCAATAAAATCTATGCTCGTAAAAACAACAAATGTTTGAGAGTGCCTCCTCATCAAATGCTCGTTATGGCTTACACTGTTTGTTGTATTTGTAACTGCCAGTGCACTGATTTAGAATGATTAATGTGCATTTCTGAATAAACGCCTTCATATTGGTGTTCAATCGTAAGAATCTACATGTCATTTTGTAATTGTTACATTACAATAATAAAATTTTTATTGCTCAATTCGTCATGTGAATGGTTAATTGTCATTTGTCATTTCAGTTGAGGCTCGGTAGTTTAAACTTTACAAGAAACAGACTATGAAAAAGTTTTACTTGAACAAATTAGAGATTGTAAATAAAAAGAAATCTTACTGACATCGTTGGAGTATCGGAAGGATCAGTGATAACCATTTTTAAAAATTATTTTGACCTAAGAAGAGTGAGAGCACGATTGGTTCCAAAATCATTAAAAATTTTTGAAAAACTGCGTCGCGTTAACGTCTGTGAAACTGTGCTTCCCGATTACCTGGATATCATGAAACGCTTTTTTACTGGCGATGGGTTTTCATTTGCATGTCGCAACCATCGTTTTCGCCTGTTTTAACTGCTGGCTTTTCAGCAAACTCAAACGACCTCTTCAGGGAAACCGTTTTGAGTCAATTGCAAACATTAAACGTGAGTCGCTATTTTCCCTTCTTTGAAGGCTATTCTGGAAATTGACTTTTAACAACTGCTTCGATGAATGTCACCAAAAAAAATTGGCACGTCCAATGTATATTGGATAATTCTTCATCGCTTGACTTAATCATGTATAAAATCATTGAGTTATTTTAAGAATTCTTATTCAAAATTGAAAACTGTATCCGATATTTACGGATTTGCGACAGCATTGTTCTGACACTTTGTTAATATTTTGTCAGTTCGATGGGATATCTGTGTGCTTTATGGTTGAGGCTTGAAAATTTCCCAAACGCGGAACAGTCAAGAAGGAAGTGTTGAGTTGGTTCCACAACATCTTATTCCATACAGCTTCTGCCTATGGCGTCTGGTAGGATTCCCTGCCCTACTGCGGGGAGTGTTGAGTTGGTTCCACAACATCTTATTCCATACAGCTGCTGCATATGGCGTCTGGTAGGATTCCCTGCCTTACTGCGTGGACGCCAATAGGACAATGTGCTATTAAAATCCACAGAACTAGGAAGAGCATAGCTTTGCTGAGGGCAAAGAAATCACTAGATCTCTTGCGATCGATCTTGGGCCAAAAGGCTTTTGCGACAGCGCATGTATCGATGGTGGTCCAGCTATCTAGTAGTAGAACACAACAGGATGCGGAAGTACCGACCCGCTTCCATTCTACCGATAGCGGTTCTAGGGTGCCTCTTCTTGCTAGCTCATCAGCTTTACAATTTCCTACGATTCCGCCAGCATTCATATCAGTCTTATCACAATCCTATTGAGAGCGAATTTAATCACTCTTTAAGCAGCCCTGAACCGTGTTGGAAAACACTGCAATAGTCAGAAAGTCTGAAGCTGGAGTTGATAGAGAGCTCCTGATAGTAAATCCCTTCAATCTTCTGAGTCTGATAGCTACTTTCACAGCCTTACATCTTCCGACGATGTCTATGGACAATATGTACAAGATGGCGTTAAATGTCATGGTTCGAGTGGACCGTTGAAAGCTCTAGAGTTTTCTGTCTTGACTATGCTGTCGTAGAGCCAGAGGACCACTTTCAGTGAGACACTACAGCAGTACAAGTCTTTTTTGCTTTCTCTTCCGCATTCTGCAACTTAACTTAAAATCAGATTTCAGTGGAGTCTTCGATGGGTTATTCCTTCCTTCTTTATATTTAGATTTTTTCTTGAAAACAAAATTAATTCTCTGTCATTAGGAAATAGTTATCGGTACAATGACCTTATGGCTTTCAAATCTCCAGCAATTTTAGAATTATTGATCATTTTTACGAGGCGAATATTGCATTTTGTTACTTTTAAATGCTTAAAGCGAACATATTAAACACTAAGGAAGGAAGAGTAAGAGTAAGATTAAAAGGGAATGTGCAACAATAAATAGGAATGGCTGCAGGATGTTGCCATGCGACCTGGTGCAACAACAGCCTTCTCAAAAGGAATGGTAGGCCGAAGAAAAAAGGAAATTTCACTCTCCACATGCGCACACAAGCCATAAATGCAATTGCTGCACTGATAGCTGCTCTAGGCACGACAAGTTCAAAAGCGGCAAGCAGAAGATAAAACAAAAACAAGTACAAACAAACACTCACGCGTACATGCAACACAGTACAGTATGTAGAAAAATGCGTTCATCAAAGGTGCAGCTGACGAGCGGACGAACGAACGCGCTGAAGCGACGATGAGCATGAGGACGAAGATGAAGTTGAAAATAAAAATGAAGGCGACATGAAAAGTCATAATAGTCAACGCAAAGCAATTTTCACATCTGCACACAATATACACGGCACACAGCAGGAGCAAAAGGACATGCAGCCTTAAGGGCGATAAGCGGCAGAAACTGCAGCAGCAACAACAACAAACAGCCATAACAATACAGTGCAGTGACAGTTAGCAAAGGGTAGGCAGGGAGCAAGAGGAGGGACAACAACTGAAATCACTCATTTAAAAAGGTTCATAAATTGGAAATTGACTTCTTGTGCCACAGTTGCATTTCGGTTTGACTGTGTTGTGCGAAGGGAAGGTAATGCCTATTGGGCAGCAGGTATAAGGACGCTAGAAATGAAACTCAACCACACACACATGTACACAAATGTGCTGTCTGTATGTATGTGTTTGATGTGTGCTAAATGGATTACCTAGAAAATCCTGTTGACTTCTATCGACTGCTGTTTCGCTTGAAAGTCCAAAACTGATCAGAAGCGAATTGTTACAGTTTTTTCTTTCGTTTTTGTAAAATTACCAGCAGCGGAAAAGTGGATTAGATTGCTTTTTCTATGCTCGAAGTATTCTTACCTTTTCGTGAATAGTTGAAACCAAAGCGAATTAAATGTAACAATTGCAAACACAACTGATGTGTTCCTTGTTTGTGGCAATAAGTTAAAAAAGAGGCATTAGCTTCACTTTCACTCCCAAAACTGTGCAGTTGTCGTCAACTGCTCGCTTTGACTGATGTGTGGAAGCATAAAGATCTATGGAACGAGTTTATAAATAGAGCGTTACATATAAATACGTATGCATGTGTATCACATACTAGAGCAGGTACTAAAGTGTTGTTAAGTTGTGGCATGCCACAAAAACAAATGATGTCCCATCTAAGTGGCTTAACATCTCCTGAGGTGCAACTGTACTTAATTTCTGTATTTGAAGAGCATAACGTTCAAAAAAGTGGATTTTTTAGTTTCCCTCACACTATTCCATTTGATTATGAGTTCTAAATTAAACATAAATATACAGAAAAATAAAGTTGATAATTTATAGAAAATAATAAACCAGTACTTTTGTAGAAAACTTTTTCTTCATATTCGAAAACTCACGACATTGATATCATCGGCCTCAACACCCGCAACGTTAGTTTTGCTTTTTTCCAGAATGGATAAGGCAGCGAGGCAAATGGGTCTAATGGTGAACGAGGGCAAGACGAAATATCTCCTGTCATCAAACAAGCAATCGTCGCAACGCGACTAGGCACCCACGTCACTGTTGACAGTCATAACTTCGAAGCCGTAGATAATTTCGTCTATCTTGGAACCAGCATCAACAACAAAAACTACGTCAGCCACGAAAACAGGTGCCAACAGGTGCTACTTCGGACTTAGTAGGCAATGGAGAAGTAAAGTCCTCTCTCAAAAACCTCGAACAAAAACAAAACTGTATAAGTCACTCATTATTCCCGCCCTGCTATATGGTGCAGAGGCACGGACGATGACAGCATCTGATGAGTTGACGTTACGAGTTTTCGAGAGAAAAGTTCCAGAATAAATTTGTCAATTAAAACTTCAGTGACTTGACTTAAATTTTATGCTCATAATTTTCACAGCCCACTTTTTCAAAAATTTTTGTCCACAGGTGCCCTTTGCTACTACGATCCGCTGTGCCAAATTAGAGTTTTATATCTTAATTTCGTGCTTAGTTATGGCCCTTAATATGTTTTCGGTTAACGGCTTTTTGTAGAAGTGGCAGAGGACCGATTATTTACGAACTCGTATTTTTTATACCCTGAACAGGGTATATTAAGTTTGTCACGAAGTTTGTAACACCCAGAAGGAATCGTCGGAGACCCTATAAAGTATATATATAAATGATCAGTATGTTGAGCTGACTCGATTTAGCCATGTCCGTCTGTCTGTCTGTATATATACGAACTAGTCCCTCAGTTTTTAAGATATCGTTTTTAAATTTTGCAAACGTCATTTTCTCTTCAAGAAGCTGCTCATTTGTCGGAACGGCCGATATCGGACCACTATAACATATAGCTGCCATACAAACTGAACGATCAGAATCAAGTTCTTGTGTGGAAAACTTTCACATTTGACAAGATATATTCACGAAATATGGTATATATAATTTTCTAAGGCAACAATGTAATCTCCGAAGAAATTGTTCAGATCGGTTAACTATAGCATATAGCTGCCATACAAACTGAACGATCGGAATCAAGTTCTTGTATGGACAACTTTCACATTTGACAAGATTTATTAACGAAATTTGGTATATGTTATTTCCTAAGGCAACAATGTAATCTCCAAAGAAATTGATCAGATCGGTTAACTATAGCATATAGCTTCCATACAAACTGAACACATAGTTACTAACAGAAATGCACCTGTGAAGGGTATTTAGCTTCGGTGCAACCGAAGTTAACGTTTTTTCTTGTTTTGTACTAAGGAGCCCGCGTATAAAGTTTCATTAAATTTTTATTCAAGTTACGGGGTACACTGACGGACGGACGGACAGTCACCCGTAATTCAACTTTTCCCGTCATCCTGATCATTTATATGTATATAACCGTATATCTATCACGCTTAGTTTTAGGTGATACATACAACCGTTAGGTGAACAAAACTGTTATACTCTGTAGGAACAGGTTGCAAGAGTATAAAAATTTGTATTGGTTTACAATTTATTTGATTTCGTTTAAAAGACTAGGAAAGATCATATTCTCAAGTTAGGTGGTCTTGACGACAACGATCAATCACAAAATTTTGGTTTTATTTTTTCCTTTTACCAAACGCTCGTGACATCTTGCATTCCTTAAACACATGCTTTAATCTCCTAGTTTAAAGGACAATGGACACAGATATAACCATCACCGTCTACTTCACTTTACTTTAAGTGATGAATGTGAAAGATATTCAGAGGATAAATAAGAAAGTGTTAAAACTTATAAATAACCCCATAAATGCCGGAATTTCTGCTTAAAATGCGAATTATTTAAATGAAGTTTTATTTTATAAATTTTAATTGCTTTTTTAATTCTTAAGCCTCATTTTTAATTACACATACATATCCACACATACATATATACAGACTGTAGCTATTTTTATTGTACTTGAGTCACTTAATAACAATTCAGTTGGTTGTTAAAATATTTTCTGCACACAATAGAAGTGATTAACATTAAACTTTTTATAGCACACATAAAAGTCAAGAGGAACGCATTTTTAATTTGATACTAAATGATTGTAGGTTAACACACACCATCCCTGCAAAACGGCTACAACCAGTAATAGGTATAGTAAGCACCTTGTTAGGGTCTATTTTTACAATTCACGAAGAAAAAATGCACTTAAGCTCATATTAATGGATCGCATAAAGTATGTTCATAGCAAATAGTTCGCTTCGAAATAGTTATTTTATTTTAAATAACTGTAATAAAAAACACTTGCAATAAAAACGGACTTACCATGGTTTTCAGAGACTTCACGCATGCGCAAGTCAAAGCCACAATACAACAAAAGCAATAACACCAAAAGCAGTGCGTGCAACTGATGAATTCGAATCGGTTGCTTTATGTCGTTGACTACGACTATTAAAGAGCACTTTTATTACGCCTATGTACACAAAGCAGTAGGTGGGAGTTACTAAATGGAAGAAGTCATTAGTAGAGGCACTCTTTAAAGGAGCTAAAAGTTAATAGTGCTTCGAAATCAAACTGCGAAGAACTCAGTTTAACGCCGTTGATGTTTGGATTAGTAACTGAGGAACTTTATAATAATAGTTTGTATAAAAATTGTAAACTTATTTGTATGAAAAATAACGAAAGCAAATAAATTGTTCTTATAATATGGATAAAGTAATTTGCGAATGAGTTTTTTTTGTCATTTAAAAGATTCAAGGACGGTCTGATTAATAGTTAAATTCATCACTCGGTTCCGTCTCTATCGCTAGTGAGATTTACTATCTTCTATTTCTAGTTCGCAAAAGTAAATTCTTGCCGTTGTAGCCCCGTAACAGCCTCACGGGGGTACGTAAAATAATTTTGGCTGAAAACATCAAGAAAGACCGCGTCCTATCCTTAAGCTCAAGCGCAACCGTCAGAGCATTTTATAGCAGTATTTGACACTATTTGACACTACAAGGTGCGTTCCAAAGTAAACAGGACTTAAAAAAAAAAACAGAAAAAATGATGTTTTCGGCAAAATCAATTTATTTTATTCAAAATAGTCTCCTTCTGCTTCGATACAGCTTTTTGCACGGTCCAAAAGCATGTCGAACGAGAGTTTTAGCTCGTTGGCCGGTATGGCCGCCAGTATGCCGGTGCAAGCCTTTTGAATGACCTCTACGTCTGCATAACGCTTTCCTTTCATGGGCAAATGCATTTTCCGAAAAGGAGGAAGTCGCACGGTGCCATATCAGGTGAATACGGGAAGTGGTTATTGGTTAAAATGTGATTTTTGTTCAAATAATCGGTCACAAGATGTCCTTCGAATGTTGGATTCTGAGCAATTTTCGGTCGAACAAACCGTGCACACACCTTCCGTAAGCCCAAATGTTCGGTCAGATTGCGATAAATCGATTTTTTGGAGATGTTCAATTCCATTTCCATGAATTTCAATAATGATTTCGGCTGATTTTTGATGAATTCTTGTACAATTTCGATGAAATTTCCGGTGATTACGGATTTTGATTGGCTCACATGTTGGTCGTCATTTATGTCCTCACGACCACTTTGAAAGCGTTGAAACCACTTCTGCACTCTGCTACGGAATAGGCAATCATCGCCATAAGCTTGTTTCATCAATTGAAATGTTTCGGTAAAAGTTTTACCAATTTTAAAACCAAATTTAATGTTGGCTCTTTGTTCGAAGCTCATTTTCGCACCGATCACACCAACATACTGACACTTAAAACGCAATAACTTCACTTCCAATCAATGAAATGTCATGAAAGCAGATTCTAACGCACCCGTCGACATATAGATGGCATCACCAGGGGCCGCTAGATACAAAAAGTCCTATTTACTTTGGAACACACCTTGTATTTAAGACCAAATCCGATAGAGAGATAAAGTTTCAAATAAAACAAAAACGGTTTGGAATTTCAATGAAATTCTTTGTTACTTTGAAAATACAAACGATGCCATTATGTATGGAACTCGATATATTTTGAATGGTCACCACGGGGCCGCTAGCAGAAGTCCAGACGCTGAACCAATTTTTGACGGTTTTCAAGCATAAATCAGCCGATACTGCTGCAATTTTAGGTTCGATATTCAGGAAATAGTCTAACGGCGACAAATCACACGACCGAGGCGGCCAATGGACTGGGCTATTTCGTGCGATAACACGTTCACCAAACCTGGTTTTCAATATCTCGATTGTGACATCCGCTGTGTGGCTTGTGGCGCCGTCGTGTTAAAACCACATATTTTCCAAGTCCATATCATGCAATTCGGGCCAAAATATTCGGTTATCATTGAGCGGTAGCACTTTCCATTCACAGTAATGTTCTGGTTTTGATCATCACGGAGGAAGTACGGCCCAATGACGTCGCCGGTCCATAAACCGCACCAAACCGCAATTTTTTCGGGATGCAATGGTGACTCATGGAGTACATGTGGATTGCTGCCTGACCAATAACGCATATTTTGCTTATTGACGAAGCCATTCAGCCAGAAATGAACCTCATCGCTGAAAAATCCGGATCATTTTAAAGATGTTGCTCAGCCCAATTCACGTACATACGATGGTTCTGGTGGTCAAGTGGCTTCAGTCCATATGTCAATTTGATATTGTAAGGATGTATGCCAAGTTCTTTTGCAAAATCGCCGAACTTGAGAAATTGATTTGGGTTTTCCTCAATTGAAACACTAGCGGCAGCAATATTCTGGACATTACGGGCATTTCTTACTCTCACTGGCTGAGAACATTTAGTAGTGTGCATGTGGATTCAAATGTGAATAAATCACCATTTTGTTAAAATTTAAATATTTCTTTTGTAGGCTAAGTACCTATCGGACCGTTCTCGTAACTTCCCTAGTACTTCTTTATAATGCACTCGATATGATCGTCAATCTTCTATATGAGATTTCTAGTCGAACTTGACCTTTAGCTGTGTCTTTTAGGTGGAAGTCCAAGTTCCTTCAGAGAGGTGTATATTCATTCTGATAGCCGAGCGACTATCTTGGCTTTTAGCTCGCTGACTTCGCGCTCAAAAGAAGTCAAAAAGTGCATGACCTCATTATTTCTTAAGTGGCCGGCTGCATGATCCTTCTGGCCCAAGATGAACAGTGGGAAGTCCATCGAACTACTGGCTCTTAGCAAAGACAATCTCGCCGCAGATGTAGGTGTTGTGACTGGACACTGTCCAATAGGTTCATACGCGGTGCGGCTAAATATTTTTTCAAAGATGTAGAAGAAAAATGAAAGATAGAGGGTGCTCGGCTTTAATCATACTGAGATTGAAATATTTCGTTAGACATACCTTCACATTTTAAATAATAAACATTAAGATACAACAAAAGCTTCAAAAAAGCTTTAAATTCCTTGCGAGTGACTCAGCCCTTTTTGTGGTACTTACAAAAAAAAACAATTGAAGACATTGTTTTTTAAATATATGATTGCTGAAGCCCTCTTTATTACCGATCAAGTAAACGATCATTTTAAGTCCTTGAATTCAGTTTTCCCTAGCTCAAGCTGAGTGTCAAAGAATTCAAAGCCAAACTGAATTTTGAACATTTATTTTTTTTTTAAGTCACCTGTTGCAACTAATCTTGCACTAAGTCTGACTTACGACCATACTAACCGAACCCTTTGCACTTGAGACGCGAAGACAAAGTCCACCAAAACAAAAAAAAACCTCGCTTGAACGCCGCTGCTCAGGTGTTCTCAATACAACTTCTGCTCTGCCACACATTCATCGTAAATTTTATGATAATTGAACGTTTCACGCCTTTTTTCCACACTTAACACTAATGTAGCATAAAAGCAGCAGCCAAGCAGCATCAACAGCCGAGCAACAAATGAATATGCAACTCAAGAGCCAAAGCAAGCGTATAGGGCATCCATGAAATCTGTTTGTTGACAGCTGGAAGATGAAAAATATGCCAACGAAAACCAAAAAGAACTCGGTGAAAATGAAATAGCAGAAATGATTGTTGCCACACTGACAGTTTCGGTGTCATAAAATGCAACAATTTACGAGACAATGCGAACGATTAGCGCAACGCACTTTGCCATTGCCCATGTTACAAGGACAGCCATATCGACAGCGGGCCAATTATGTCGATTTGCTGCAGCAACTCGCTAGCTTGGCTATAATTAAGCATCCGACAGGGCAACGTAAACGTTCTAACCTAGCCAATGCATATATGTGGAAAGGGCTAGTTCCCAGAATCCACATACATTCGAGAAAAAATGGCGAAAACGTCACTTTTGGTAATTGTGGTGCAAAGGGGTTAATGGGCGATACTTCCGCTTTGAGCCAATCGACTGTCAAGCTGAGTACTAGAAGGTCTAGCATTTAAAATTGTCACATAAACAATTACAGGTTATTGCTTTTGTTTTTGCTTTGACAAACGATGACTTAATTGATTGTAATGCATAGTGTTTGTAAAAGTGATTCGTAGCTGGATTTGGCTCAACTAAGTACACATAAATTCATTGCTAGAGTCATAGCAAACACTGCGGTCTCTTAAATTCCAAGTAAAAGAAAATTTTTAAAGACCTTAATGTGATATTACAGTAATACGAACACTCACTTTGCTGTTTTAGTAATCACCTGCAGCAATATCTTTGCTGTACTTCGTCTGTGGCCTCATAAAAGTTTACAACTTTGTTACATGCGTGATGACGAGCAAATTATTGCACAGCTCCTTATCACAATTACCTATATTTTTATATGTATGTACATTAACTCAGTGGAATATGCTGATATTTCATGCCAACTTTTAGTACTCCCGGTATTGAGAAAAAGTGCTTCCCGTATAATCAATAAATCGAAGGAACTTGAAGATGTGTTCAAATTATAGGATTGTGGCCTAATAATTACAATATTACGTTTTTACTATTAAAGGGTGATCCATTTTGAGGGTGTCTACCTTTTTAAGCAAAAAAAAACAGAAACTTAAAATTTAATGGTGAATGTTTATTACTATTCTAAAGAACATTTTTTCGCACTTATTTTTTGAAGATTTTTTCTTTCAAATGTTGACCGCGGCTGCGTCTCAGCTGATCCATCTGTCGAGTCCAATTTTCGAAGACTCGTTCGAGCAGTTCAACCGATAACTGTCGAATGACTCGTGTGATATTTTGCTCAAAGACCTGAATCGAAGCGAGATTGCATAGACTTTAGACTTTACATATCCCCAGAGTAAAAAGTGCAACAGTGTGATATCACACGATCTTGGTAGCCAATCGATCTGACCGGCATCATTTTTGAAGAAATATAGACCGATGATTCCACCCGCCCACAAACTACACCAAGCCATTGCCAAATGCTGCAATTTTTCTGTTTACATACCTATTTAGCCAGAAATGGGCTTCATCGTTGAACAAAGTTTGGTTGGAAAATGTGCGATCTTCTTAGAACTTTTCAATTGCCCATAGAGCGAAACGATATCGCCTGGAAACGTCTAGCGGCTTCAGTTCTTGTACAAGCTGTATTTTGTACGTCTTCAGTTTAAGATCTCGACGTACAATGGGCCAAGTCGTTCCATACGTCAGTCCGAATTACTGCAAACGGCACCAAATCGATTTTCCAGATTCTTCGGGTACACTCTTACGAAAAAGAACACAGAGCATGTGCTTTGTCTTTCTTCGTCGCTCCCTCGCCTACAAACTACAAGTACTTGCGTGAGTGACAAAGATCTTGATATGTGAACTCAATCCCAGTAAATTTCTTTGGAATAACTAACTGGTTCGACTAGTTATTAAGATATACTTTCGGTTCGGTTTCTAACACTACGCTGCGGAAAAAATTATAAATATCTCCATTACAATTTTTATTATGGACCGTGCTATAAATATCAATTAAGTGTATCTATCGGCTTTTTATGTCGAAACCGAAAAAGTCCCCGAAAAAGTGACCCCAATATATTTGCTTGCAGTCTTATTGCAGCTTTATTGGAATTAGCTTTAGGAAGAAACAGAACAAAGAGATGTAACAGGTCAATTGAAAAGACCCCATCCTAACGGTAAAATATGTTATTTTTTTGGCAAAATTATAGTTATAGTTTTCACGTACTTGTGACATGGTGCATTGCATTGGTGAAACAGCAGTTCCGTTTTCTTCAAATGCAGCCATTCTTCTTACTCCTTGAAAAGGTTCAATAATGCTAAGTAATAGGCGCTGTTGATGGCCCTTCTTTTCTCAAGGATACTCAATAAAAATGATTTCATGAGTATCCCAAAATACAGATTCCATAAACTTGCCATCCGACTGTTGCGCTTATCCTCGCTTTATAGCGGGTTTATCGTTTGCAGTCCACTCTATGACTGTCGATTGTATTTCGGAGTAAATCGATAGTGCAATGTTTCAGCCATCTGGAACTGCGGATAGTGGATCCGCCCCTAACTGTGGCTGTGATAGCAGAAAGTGACACCAATAGACTAATGACGAACACTTTTTTGGTAATTTTCGCATGTTCAGTATTTTGCGCATATAATAGTAGTAGTAAAATATTGTGGAAAATCTCATTTAAACCCGGTTTCAATATTCCTTAAATATACAGAATATAATAAGTTTGTAGTTTGCAGTTTAGTTTTTTTTTTTTTGTGTTTTATCGAAACGTAACAAGATATGGTTTTACATTTCATTCGAATTGCAACTAGTGACAAATGTACTAACAAGCATATTTTGCATAACATATACGGTAAAACAATAAAAGCTCTATTAAGAGCCTTTTCAAAACTAGACTTTGTATTAAAACTAAATATTATAATATTTGTTATTTGCTTAGAAGTTAGTTTAGTTGACGAGCTGAGTCGATTAAACGCAGTTCGTCGGTATATATGAGAACTACTCGCTCTGATTTTGAGATATCGATTTAAAATTTTGCACACGTTCTCGAAACCGCCGTTATCGGATCATAAAGCTGTCACAGGTCACTCTTAAGTCCTCATATAGAAAACTTTTTAATTTGACTGAGTGTCCTTACGAGATTTGGTACAGTTTGCTCTTCAAAGCATTGATGCACTCTCCAAGCAAATTATTCATATTGAACATCTATAGCTTATACATAGCTGCCAAATAAACTGACCGATCAAAATCAAGGTAAAAATCGTTTATGCTATAATAAACGCACATGTGAAAGGTATGATAGCTTCGGCGTAGATGGAGTTAACTTCTTTTCTGATCTTGATGTTGAGGATATGTATTTCAGCTGATTAATTGAACAAGACCCAATTAATCCGAAAAATCTGAAAATTCTTATCCAACCTATGGAAACTGAATCACTTAATTACTGCTACCCTGTTATTCGTAGCCTAATAGCGTCTTTGGAGTCAACTCTATCGTTTCTCCCATTCAGTGTCCTCATAACCTGAATGGCTGAACCAGAATCGCTGGTCCCTCTCAGCCACAACTGAATAATATCGCAGATCTAATACTGGCGGACTATCAACAATATTTGGATTGTTATTGTAATTGCCGAAAATATTTTACTTGACTACTACACGCTGCTGCTGTAGTTGTTGCCTATACAGTGTCACTTAAATGAACGCGTTCATTTTATGTACTTAACAAGTGTCAATTTTCCCTAAATGCGCACTTATCCCGCTTTTATCATTTGTATTTTAATTGATGTTTTGTTTATATAATGAACTTGCATATTGCATGCAACAACAACAATACTTAAACCGAAATCAGAGCAATGAGTTTTATCAATAAATAAAAAGTGGCTCCATTTTATTTACTTACATACAAACATACATAGTAACAACAATCCAAACGCTGATAAAAAGTATATACACAGCTCAAGCAAAAACTATTGGCGCTTATGAAGCTTGCCTTGTTTCTCCGCCCCGAGCATAGTTAGCATAAAATATAAATTCATGTGAATGTATAACGGTTCATATGTATGAATCGCAGTGATTTACAGTGTGGGGGCCAAATTGAACCACTTGAGCCACACGCACATGCACACCAGTCGGCGATATCGTAATGAGTCTAACAAACTGAAGATTTCCCACATTATTTTCGGTACTCTGTACTACATACATACATACATACAGATAGATTGTACATCGAGTTGTTGTTCATACTCGTAGAAAAGTGATGGTCTGTGCGCCAATATCGCATGCGATCGATATTTTTTTAGTGGAAATAAAAATGATGAATGCGTCTTGTGTGCGCACTTCAACCTTGCAAATGAAGTGTGATAGCTTACTGACCCCCTCCATATATGATAGTACATAACGGTTTAGTTTTTAGTAATATATTCTGATTTTGAATTGTAATGTTTCTTCTTAATTATACCCTAAATAGGGTATTTAAAGTATGCCAAGAAATTTGAAACACCCAGAAGGAAACGTCGGATACCCTAGAACAAGTCCTTCAATGTTTGAGATATCGATCTGAAATTGAGCACATATCTTTTTCTCATCAAGGAATTGTTAATTTGTCGAAACTGCTGTCATCGGACCACTGTAGCATATACTTACATAGCTGCCATACAAACTGAGTCATCAAAATCATGCCTTTGTATGAACAACTTTTTTATTTGGCGAGATATCTGCACAAAATTTGGTATGACTTATTATGAAAGACAACGTTATAATCTCCTAGCAAATTGGTAAAATCGGATTGACATAGCATATAGCTGCCATACAAACTGAGCGATTAAAATCATGCCTTTGTATGAACAACTTTTTTATTTGGGAAGATATCTTTACGAAATTTGGTATGGCTTATTATGAAAGACAAGGTTATAATCTCCAAGCAAATTGTTAAGATCGAACCGCTATAACATATAGCTGCCATACAAGCTGAGCGAACAAAATTAAAATAAACGTCTTTTTAAACCCTTTTGTACCATTAAAAATGCGCCTGTGAAGGGTATTCTAGCATCGATGCAGCCGAAGTTAGTGATTTTTCTTGCTTTCACATTTTTTAAATTTGTTTTAAGTTCAAAAATGCTAAATATTACTCTTTTTAATTCTGATCATACACATACATGTATGTATGTATGTACGCACACACAACTTTTTGTAGACTTGTTGCTAGTTTTCTATTTCAAATCGTTTATTTTTCACCCTCGATCGTTCTATTGCTGGCGGCTATGCGATACTATTGCGTCAAACAACGCACTCCATTTCATTTTGTGGACTCCCCACTTCTTTGCCACCATTCAATTCAAAATATATAGTAGTTTGTTAGGGAGAAAAAAAAATTAAATGAAAAAGTTATAAATAAAATTCCCCAACACTTAAAACGAAACACCACTCAATCATTTTTCGGCTGACACAGCGTTGCAAGCACCCCCTACACCACAGCGCCGAAAATTCAACCGCTGGCTGCTTTCTTATACTAGCACATTTGATATTCTAATGGTTTGGTAATATTCGCCGAAGGAATCGGGTCGATCGGTGGCAGCAAATGATCAGTGACATCCATGTACATGCATATAGTTACTTGCAACACAATTCATAGACGCTTTTTAAGAAAATTAATATATAAAAAATATATTTTTTTTTAACCAGATTCAACTTTCGCCTTTGTCTCCTGGCACAGTGCTTTTTCTTCTCTTTCGTAATTTGTTTCGATATTCACTCTTAGGCAGTGCCAGCTCACCGCCTCCCACAGCGTCGAACAAATAGACTTGTCTTGTTCGCATTTAGCTACACAGCATTTTGCCACACATGAGTTTCACATTTTCCACCGCCTTCACTGTTACAAATACGTTTCACTTCTTTTGATTTGTGTATTTCCTTTACCATTTGATTTATTGCCCGTATGGATTTTTATTTCTATTTAATAGATATGTTAACAAGCGAATTGCAACCAACTTCACGCTGTTTAATTGTAGGCAATTGCACTGATGATCAATTACCACTGATTGATCGTTCGTATAGCACGATCGCAGTCGTTTATACTATACTTACTATACTTGAAAAACAACAACAATGAACTGCGATCTGTGCCATCAATTCATAAATTGGGTGGGCTTTTGCAGCTTTTGGTGCGTTGAAATATGAATTTCTAGCGCCAAGTAACACGAGGTCAAGGCATCAATAAGCGTTCTGCAAACAACATGAGACCCTGCCATGATTTACTTGACACCGTTCGAAGACCTGCAATGTGAATAAATATCTACTCATCTGACATAGCTGTGAGTAATATGGCAAACGAACAGAATTGGTGCAATCAGCGCTTGATTTAGACGATTAATTGAAATCGGCCCAGAGTGTATGTGATAATGAGACCATTTAAGGCGTTGAAAAGCAAGAAGGTGGACTACGATTCCTTAAGTCAACATTTTTTTGAATTTCAATTTTCTTCTGGTTATATTCATTCCTCAGCTCCTCTAATTACTAAGCAGATTGTGGGGTCTCCCTTTTTGTGGATTGGACGGAGTACGTTTAAATTCTAATCATTAGCCATACTTTCGTCCGACCATGTTCTACAAAGAAGCTAATTCATGCTCCTTATTAGTTCTTGGCCGCCGTATTTGAGTAACTCGGCATCGTTTCATCGGCCCTGTTGCTTTGTTATTCTCCAGACGAGTATGTAATTGCTATTCGAACTTCTTTATGATCGGGCAATGGAATCTCCGCTCTATTTTAATCGATTGGGGAATCGGGTTCACCAGCGGTAAACTACTGCTTCCTTAATGGTAGTTAGCTTTATTTAAAAACGAAATAGATGTTTGGAAGGGAGAGAGAATTCTCCCACCAGCTATTCCACTGAACACCGAGCCATCCACAAAGACGTTCGCCCTTCTGGTTCTATAGTAGTATGAAGATAGAAAACGCGAATATGTATTTCGGTGATCTCAATAGAGAAATAGAGAAAAATCATTCAATTATCAAGCTTCCTCAGTCAGCAAAGTTAACGTTTGCTCCATTTGTGAATGACGAATAATGAGACCTCAAGCATGTACCTCGTGGGATAATATCGGTTTAGCCTGTGTGAACGTTTATTACAATGTTAGGGTCATTCTAAGTGAGCCAAGCTTACACATATTTGGACAAAACTTTCTCACGCTCAATCTGGAAGCCAACGTTAAGCTATTTTGTATGCTCGATTTGTGTTGAATATTTGTATACTCTGAACAGATTAAGTTTACCCCGAGACGCGCTGAGTAGATTTAACTATATCCATCTGTCTATCTCTCCGTCTATAGAGCATACGCCCACTAGTACTAGTTTTAGAGATATAGATCTGAAATTTTGCACATATTTTTCTCTCCAAGAAGCTACTTGTTTGTCGAAAGCGCAAATGTCGGACCCCTAAAGTATATAGTCTGCATACAAACTGAACGATCAAAATCATGTCCTTTTATGAAAACTATTTTATATGACGAGATATCTTCACGAAATTTGGCTGGAAATATTGTTTAAGACAACGATACAACCTCTGAAGAAATTGTTGAAATCAGAGTACTATAGTAATGGGTGATTCAAGTAGGGGTACTCCTTTCAATATCCTATTTTTGACAGATAACGTGTAAGTCGTGTCAAATTGTCATGTTATTTTAATTCAGTATTGTTTGGAATTTCATCATGGAAAGACTTACGCCTAAACAAGGTTTACAAATCGTTCAACTTTATAACGAAAATTCACGTTCTTTAAATATTGTGTTTCGCGCTTCGTTTAGAGCTGCCATTTCCACATTTGGTTTCAACAAGATGGCGCCACTACCCACACATTGCATCTGTCAATAGATTTATTTAGAGAACACTTCGGTGGGCAGAAAATTTTACGTTTTGTGCCCGTCGATTGGCACTAAACTCGTGTCCCATCACACCTTTTGACTTTTTCCTGTAGGGATATGCAAAGTCTAAAGTCTGTGCGGACAATCCAGCTTGGATTCAGTAGTTGGAGCAAAACATCCCTCGAAATGCTCGAATGAGTCATCGAAAGTTTTATTCTACAGATGGACCATCTGAGACGTAGGCGCGGCCAGAATTTGAACGAGATAATCTTCAAAAAATAAATGTGAAAGAATGTTCTTTGAAGCGATAATAAACATTCCCCATTAAATTTGAAGTTTCTGTATTTTTTCTTAAAAAAAGTAGGGAACTTCAAAAGGGATCATCGTTTTATGACTGCCTTACATACTGATCTTGAAAAATCCATTCCCTGTATGGAAAGATTTTTGTACTGAGAAGATATCTTAAGGAAATTTTGGATAAATAATAATACAGAACAACGGCGTAATAAAACTAAGTTCACGTGTCTATTTTTTTTATTTGTGAAGGGTATTACAGTTCGCGTGCAATCGAAGTTAAAGTTTCTTCTCGTTGACAAACTTTTTAATGCAATACAAACATAACTGAGTCATAAAACAGTTAACTTTAAACAGCTTTTTGTTTAAAAGTTATTTATATTATTAATAGACCCCTCACTAAGTACAAAATATATAGTTAATAATTTAATATAGCAAAATTAATATATCGATATCAATAACTTAATTTATAAGCTTTTAAGTTCATCTTTACACATTCCACAACAACTACGATTAACGTGTACAGAATACAGATGCTTGCTCCAGCTTAAATTGCCCCATTGACAAGCCACTTACATATGTAGACACTCTAAATAATTTGTCAATGTGTGTCACGTATAGATTTATTGTTTTATATTTATTGGAAAATAAATACATGTTAGTATATTTCTTTAAGTGTTTCGCCTGTGCTTTTGTTTTTGCTATTAAAATAATGATAAATCTCAATCTACTTTGTGGGCAATTTGTCGCAATGTATTATACGAGCGCACAGCGACGTTGGCGGTGCGCTTTGTAGGACTGTTGGGTCTCGTTGGCGCACAAATCACGTTGGCAATTGTCGCTGTTGCTATTGCCGTTGCTGTGGTTGTTGTTTTTGTTGTACGTATGTGCCGATCTATTAAATGCACATAACTCATTTCGCAGCAATTTGCAGCGCAAACGACAAACCGAACCGAGGAGTGGGCCGTGGACGAGGAACGGGGAGTTGAAAAGCCCACAGGCAACGGTAGGCAAAAGCGAAATTGTGCTTTGTTTTTTCCGCTACTCACTATTTTTGTTATAAATACTCTTTCATTTTTACGCTTTTGCTGGGGTCAATAGGTTTGAGCGGCGCTTTTATGGCGTTTGATGTGATTTTCACGGAGGCTGTGCTTCATGCTTGTTGTTCTTGTTGTTGCTATTATTGCTGCTCAACTCAGCCGAATTGCAACAATAGTGCCACCACGAAAAGTGCTTTATGTTTTTGCAATTTGATTTATTGCCGACCTTGTTACATTAATGCAACCGCGCCATATCTCTGTTTCACTTTCTCGGCCATTACGAATTTTCTCGTAATGGTTGCTGCTGCTGCTGTACTCCCGCTCGGCTCAGCAGCTGTAGCAAGCAGCGTAAATACAACAAAAACTGTATGCTATAAGAAATCGAAGTACTTCAGGAGAAGAGTGTATGTACGTACTCTCATTTACACCCGACATCGTACAACAACGACCGTTAAACACGCGAGAGTGAAGGAGTTAGCTTGCTGTTTGCATTGTTGCTGTATTCTGTAAAATTAGAGAATATACGAGGAAGCGAGAGCGCTTGCACGGCATAAACATCTCTGCGGAGAACAACGACTGTACCCAGCAGCAAGAGTGTAGAGCTGGGCAAGTGAATGTGTGCGCTCCAATTAAATGGGAGGGTAACATTAATCACACGAACGTCAGTTGTTGCGGTCGTCGATGGTGAAGCGTCAATTTGATGGGTTGCGAAACGACACCGCATGCACACACACACGACCGCTGCTGTGTTGTTGTGAGGGGAAGATGCGTGCCATAACAAGTAGCGGTGAAGACGAGCCGTTTATGAAAAGGGGAAATTACTGGTATCGTTGCGTTTCCCCTTTTTATAGGAAAGTTTATGTGTGGAAAGGTTAAGAAAAGAGGGGAAACTTGTTTTATGCTGTTGGCTAGTGCTTTTTGCTGCAGGAGGAAAAGCTCGCTGCATGAGCCTTTAGCTTATAGACAGGATTATGAAGATGTTTACTTATTATTCTTTTTGTTAGCTAATAAAATCAAATTTTTATAGCAAATGATATTGATAAATTTATGTTTCAACTTGTTTGTGAATTTGTCTTTTTTATAAAATCAACTGATTTTTATCCTTTGCCTATGCTTTTGCAATGCTCTGGTTGTTTGCTATGCGATAATCGTCGTCTTTTGCTTCTTCGCTCAGCTAATTATATGCAATTTTTTTTTCTTTTTTACAATTAGAGAAAGCGCTTAACAGCCCGCAAATGGCCCTTTAATTCCCTTTTTAAGTAAAAAATTGCTGCATGTTATCTCTCAGTCACAAGAAAACAGATCAACTGCACAGTGTTTATATCAATGACGTCAGCTTAATTATTAAAGCAATTTAGTTAAACAACAATCCATTTATTTAAAAAAAATAATATTCCTACATAAATTTTCGGTCTATGTAAACGATCTAATTCTGTTCTAATATTGCTTTTTATTCACAAATTAGTCTCTCTACCCTTTCAGGTTCATTTGAAACCAATTGGAAAACAAAATTTGAGAATTTTGCTCCTGAACGATTTTTTTAAATTAACAAAATAGTGGCTTCAGCTAATTGTTCCCTGGTTTCATTAAGGTACCTCACATACAACGGATAAACGAAAATCCTGATATTAGTTATATGGGGCTAAATCAAGTTTTAGCCCATTATATCTATTTTAGGCACAATTGTGTACTATTATGAGTAAAACGCGTTCTGCAGATTTCATCAAGATATCTCAAATATTGGCCGATATATGCTGTATAAAGGGACCAGGAAGTTCGAAAATCTTGATATTTGGTACGTACATATATGGGGGCTCAGGAAAGTATTGACCAGATTCTACCCATTTTCGATACATAAAGTTAATATTATCAGGAAAGGATTATTTCTGAATTTCAATTGTATATCCAGTACATTGAACGATATTTTCGGTCAAAAGTCAACGATAGTTACTTGGGTCCACAGATTCGGTATCTAAGGGCTTGAACAGTTGTGTTTAGATTTGGACAATATTTGTTTAAAAAGTGGCATACTTTAAAGGAATTATTATTTCAAAATTTTATCCCGTTATCTCAATTGGTTCCTGATTTGTGTACTGTAAAGTGAAAGAATCAAATGGAATTTAAAATTGTATTATATGGGAAATAGGCGTGGTTTTAGTTCAATTTCTCTCATTTTCACACTGCGTCATAGGAATTTGAGAAGAAAGTCACGTTCTAAGCTTAGTCGAATTGCGTTGATATTCCGAGATATGTAACTTCACCAAACGTGGGGAGTGCCACGCCTATCATCTAAGTTTAAGACCGGCTCCAAAAAAGCCCTCTCTTACCATATCGAAGGTAAAATTGAATCTCTCTAGCGTTATTATTCATTGATTTATTGCGCTTTTAGTAGTTTCGAACTGTACCGTTATATGAGGAGTGAGCGGGGTTATCCTCCGATTTCATTTTTTCACGCTATCGGTAGGAGTTCTTATAAACTTTTTTCTGAGCAAATATGGTTATTGTAGCTTCAGTAGTTTAGGAGATCTGTAAATTAAACTAATTAGAGGGCGGATCGCGCCCACTTTTTCAGTTTGTATGGCAGCTATACCTTACAGTGGTCCTATATCGATAGTTCCAACAAATGAACAGCTTCGTCGATATCTCGAAAATTGAGTGTCTTATTCGCGTATAATATACAGACGATATAGACAAACACGGGTAAATCGACTCGTCTTGTCACAGTTTTCCCATTTGGATGTTACAAATTTTATGGCAAATTTAATATACCCTATATCGATTAAAAAAAAGTATTTCGAACTCTTCATTAGAATATTCGCTTAATACAATCTAACTGCAGCATTATCCTTAACTTTTTCAAACTTGTCGTAGAACACAGCAATAATTTGGGTTATAATATTTGTATCACAGTTGAAATCAGTCACCGGTAAGATCTTTTTCAACCATTTAAAGGCAGATATGATATAAGTAACCCAAATCGGTGGTTTTGTGAAAAAATCATGGTGTAATTATTGTGTAAGGCAAACGTTAACAAACAACACACATTTTGGTGACAATAAATTCTGTAGCAAAAATAATCGGCCCAAAAATAAACACAAGCAGGTATTATATAATATGTTACCAATTAAATTGGTTAAAATGTTAAGAAATAGAAAATGCTCTTTACAGCTTCTCACAAACAAATCCATGTGGGTTACGCCTCTAATATACATACATCTGTAACCATATTTATATGCATTATATCAAGTATTTACAAATTGTATATACATACATATGAATATGAAAGTATTAGTGATAAAAATAATATCAGCAACTGGTGAACTGTGCTGATTATTAAACGATTTTTTTCTGTCTCACTATTCCTTTTTTCTGCGGACTTACCAATACCAATCGCCAACAGCCAACCAAAAACGAAGCATGAAATTCCTCTTTCAACCAACCTGCCAGTTCTGCCAACTGACAAAATGGCAATTAAATTTAATTTGACGTAAATGTCAACATTAAAAATGCAATAAATTCGGTGAAATCGGTATTTCGGTTTATTACATGACAATTCGGTTTATGCACGAATCGCTGGCATTTACCTGTATTCAGCATTTTTTATATACAACGTTTTCCAAAGCATTGAAGTATTTTAAATGCCACTGCTAAGCGAATTCGTTTGCATGTGTGTTTGTTGGTGCGCACATCTGTGTTGGAAATAGTGGATATATGCAGTTAATGACTATTTTTATGCATTTAATAGGTTAATGCGAATCCATATGGATGTATACATATGTATATCGTCACATAATATGCAAAACAACGTATCATTAAAGAAATCGAAATTTAAGTTTTTTATTGTTTACGATTCACTACATCATCTTATATATATAGCATAAAATGTTCAGCGTCCACTCTCAGATATAACCAATATATAACCATTTTGTAACCAAAACTCAAATTTTGTTTCTATGAGTGGTTTCTATTATAACGTTTTTCCTTCGCTTCTAAACTTATGAAAAGTGATGTTGAATTATATTATATTTTAGGTGGCAACATATACATATATATATTCTTATAAATTTTGGTTGTAAAAACAATCAAGACTTAAAATCCTTTGAAAATGAGGGCAACATTCGAATTCTTTATATACAGTTATTAAAGTTTTTGTATAATATATTTTATATATAAACCTTTTTTGAAATTTCTGAATATTTTAAACAAAAAATAATTAAAAAAAAAATATTCAAAAAAAAAATTCTTATAAGGAAATTAAAATCTTAAAAACAAACCTTTTTTGAAATTTCTGAATATTTTAAACAAAAAATAATTTAAAAAAAAATATTCAAAAAAAAATATTTTCTTATATAAAACTGTTTTTTGAAATTTCTGAATTTTTTAATCAAAAAATAATAATTTCAAAAATTTTCCTTTAACAACAAGACAATTGTTATATGATTTTGGATGGCGATTTCGTATCATAAATCGTTTGTCATAAACTTAGATCGAACAAAAATAATTATTATTCGTTCTTTTAATTTTTTCTAGCTATTATTCTATATTAACTTGGTATGTATATGTATAAAATACCTTTTCCGTGCTCTATATTCTTTGCTGGTATCTCTTCAAAAATCTTAAGGTTTTTATCTTAAGTTTGAATTGGACAACATATCAATATTCTGTCGTCCGTTTAACTGCTTTGAAGTTTCAATATTGACTCCTTACCGACCTAAACAGGGTTAGGCCGCTGAAATAGCAGCCCTTGGGCGAAAGATATTCGGTTGAATTCCGGTTACGAGGAACCGCTTATTGTGCGAATCTTACTCTTATAGGTAAAAAATCTTTCTGCTCAGTGATGATGATAAATTTGTGTTAAAACACAATACTTTTAAAGTAACTAGTAGGAAAAAGCTATAGAAAACCTCGAGTCGAGAAAATAACAAAAATAACGTTTTGCTTGTTAGCGACTTTCTAACCCGAGAACTATTTAGATTTTGCTCCAATATACGCCCTAATCAAATTTGATATTTTTGGCTATATTTTAACGTGTTATAAGCCCGATATCATGTTTTTTGGGGCTTTCGGTTTTAGAGCACTATTTTCTAGTTTCGACGTCAAATTCATAAACCCACGTTTAAAACGTATTAAAAACAGAAAATTCCAAAATTCCATGTCGTCAACAAAAAGCTGAGAAACACACATTAATTGTTATCGTCATTAACAGAGGTGGATGGATCAGACTCCCAAAAACTCTTCCAAAGAGTTCGTAGACAAGATTCTATTAAAAAAAATTTCCATGTCGTTAAAGCTGGAAACACACATTAACTGTTCCGAATCAGACGTAAAAAAGTTTTTACCAATCTGTTAAACAATTTTTCATCTCGTCCGCAGTTTAAACGGACCAGTCCGAATCAGATGTTATCCCTCAGCCCATACAAGTACTTTATATACTTGTATTTTTCTGCATTTCTTTCGAGGAAGCATTTATGGAGGTTTGAGAACGGAAAAATTTCTAGTTTCCAGATCCAGAGGACACTGGGAATACATGAAGCATGTCAAAGACCAATTAATGTAATTTCGCTATTGCCTTAGTAGATTCGTTACACGGTGTCTTGATGAAAGCTCTTCTTACTTAAAATGGGACAATTTTGCGCGATTTTTCTTTTAACTTTCCAACAAGTTTTCCTTTTTAAAATAATCTACCACTTTTCTGTATAGAAAAAAAAAAGAAAAGTTAAGTTCGCCAAGCTTTTGTGAACCAAAGAAATCTAATGAAATGGTTAGCTCAAAGCATCTAAAACTTAACTATATTCACCAGAAATGCTTCTATGAATATAAATGTATGCTGTTAGTTCTACTTAAATCTACTTAAATTAGTTTTAAAGCTTCTTTGCCAATTCTTCTTCATGAACAGCTTGACCTTCAGACATTAAAACTTCAACACCTTGTCAGGCCTGTCAAAAATATGGGTAGTAATGAATGTGTTCTTTTTGTTTAGATAAGAAATACATTTATCACTTTCCATACTTTTCGTAAATCACTCATACACTGACAGCAACACACATACATACCCATACACACACACAAGGATACTAGGAGAAACTTACGGTGTGACAGTTCAAAATATTTTGGCATGTCATCAGCGCACAAAAAAAAATATTGAAAATGCGATTTGAGCCGAATATTTGAAATATTTCAAAAATCGATCAAATAAAGACTTATCACCCGCGCCTACAAATACACACACACACATTTAACTACTTTCGTGTATATAAATAAATATCGGCTGGCAGCACAAAAATATATGTACTTTTATGTACATATGTGTGTGGCTGTGTGTTGAAATATACGTCATGACGTTGCCATAGTATCGCCCATTACGTTGCAGATTTTGCGGCAACACAAAACGTGACACTGTGAGACGAGTCACTCGGCTAGACTCGCCGGCTGCTGTCAAAAATTTAACCTAAAACTGACAAACTCATGACAGCAGCAACAACGGCTAAATAAACTTACATACAACAAATATATGTAATAGTATGCACACAACAAACAACAACAACAAGAACAATGGAGCAATTGGAACACCTACGCTAGGCGACAAAAGCTGTGTCAGGATGATCAACAATAATATCTAAAATAACTGCATGAAACGCGACAACGACTACAACAACAACAACAGTGCCATATGTAGGAAAACAACAATTGCAGTTAGCTTATGGCATCAATGTTGTTGACATGTCAAATACTGTAAGTGACACCTCTGCGCCATCTATTGGCGCGTCAGCTGACAGGCAACGCGAGGCATGGTCACGGGCATGCCTTGCACACTGGCTGCCAGACTTTATTTTCGTGCCTCTTATTTTGTTGTTATTTTTGGTAGAAATATATTTATTGCTTTTATTTAAAATGCCTCAAATGCATGGCAGTAGAAGTGCCTACCGCGTAGTGTAGACATATTTACATCACAGGTGATAAAAATAATGCAGAATTGTTGTTTTTTTTTTGTACGGACATGATGTCAGTGGTAAATATCGATTTTACCATTATTATGTCTATATTAAAGTTACTACTCTATTTTAAGTTCCATTTATTATTTATTTCAGTGCGATATTAATTATATTTGTAGTAATGAAACTTAGCAGTCTTAGCAGTTGGTTGCTAGAATATTCTATGTATACTCGTTTTCAAGGTTAACATTGTTTTCAGTATTTATGCGGCACCTAAATATGCATTATTGTTTTTAATTTCGATTTAAGGTGGTTAGAAGTTTTCTAACCTATTAGCTAATCGATACGTAACCGATTTGGTAACTGATTCGCTAACCATTCGTTAACCGATTGACTAACTGGTGTTTCTCAGGATCTTTTTAAAAGGTAATGCCAGTTTTGCAGAGAATTCGAATTCAAAAACAACCATTTTCATGTTGTCGAAAGCGGAATTATAAAGTCGACAAAATAAATTTGGAATTCCATGTGATTTGTGTAGTAAATCCCAGGTTCTTACTGATCATACTTACAAAGTCCTGTTGCTTAATTGAAAAGGACTCCTTCCCACACAACAATTATTAATAATTTGAGGAGCATCAGTAGTATTTAACCCATACGTAAGTCACGAAGCTCTTGATCGAAAAATTCTGGGCTTAATTGACCGGCTAATGCGGGCATATATTCAATAACTACCAAAGGTACTCGCCATTTCGAATCTTCAGCTAATCCAACAATAGCTGGCAGTAGCGATTGTGACAGTTGTTGAATACCGATGACGTCATTAACACAATCTAAGTTCGATATTGTGTTTAAACGAACTCCCGGGCATTCTTCCTTAAGTTGTAAAAGGGACAAGGGCAAAAGATGTTCGACAGTATTGTATGGGGTCTGACACCAAATTGCGCACATATGGCAATATTGAATTCATGATAATCTGGACCTGGTTGGATTTTTCAAGATTAGCGCAAAAATCCTTTACTTTTGTAGCCACTATAGCACGAACTTCAGCTTCTGTTTCCTTTTTGTTTTGTAAATTTACAAACTTTTCTGTCCCCATCTATTTTTACGGGTTGAGTAACTCTTGGGTAGATTCCACAAGCTGATGTAGGTGAAGTGAACCAATCACCTGAGACCAAACGTTGCAATGCTGGTACAACGTGTATTTCAAAGTCTTACTCAGTTTCTTCAACTGTTGCTAAACATGGCATATTCTGGTCGCCCCACCAAGCTTGTAAAATTGCCAAGCTGATCAGCCAATGCCAAAAGTACTTCATCTTCGTCATAGATTGTTTCGGTCAAAAACGGAATCAGTTCAGAACATGTACGTGCTTCGCCCTGCGCCAGAGCAATTGTCAACAATTTTTTTAATAGAGTTCACATCCTCATTTTTCAACTCATCGATTAGTAGAGCGGTCGGGTAGATGGAGTCATCGAATGAAGCTTTAGCGTACTTGTATTGGCTCAGGAGCGAAGGCGTTAATAAAGATTTGTAATTAAAATACGTGAAAATGTATTTATTTGTCAATCCAGCTCAAATTTGATCAGTTGACATTTTTTATTTTTATTACTGAAATGAAAAGTTGCTAACATACAAAAACAAATTAGTGAAAATGAAGTACTAACATTAATATACATATATGTATACTTACTTAAATATAATATATAAGTGATAAATTCAGCTGTACATTGTGCCACAAAAAACAATCGCCATGGAGAAAAGTATGGGGCTACAGGTAGAAGGTATTGAGATAACGAGGTGCCAATAAATTATATTTACAGAAAAAACACACTATTGCTTGATAAATAAGAATAATGCAGAGTTGACACTAGTAGCGCTGAAAATTATCCTTTAAATAAACATCAACTTCACGCTTCTGTACGATATTTGATTTCAAAATCACCTTGAACTGCACATTGTTTGTATATTCATGCCGCGAACGATCAAAAAATTTCGTTGTGAGTGCATAAGGATTTGAAAAACCTATATGTATACAATATTTCCATATTTTATCTTTTTACAGTTGTTTGTTCTTAGGCCGATTGTTCCCTTGGGGTGCATATACTTCCCTTACTATCTAATGTGGAAGTATTTAGAAGGAAACTATTGCTTCTCTATGTACATTAAGGAGCCAATCTAAAGCTCTCAAATATGCCAAACTTTGATATTTTATCCCTAGAGTAAGAAACAACCTATTAACTTTCTCTTCGTCAGGTTAAATCGACGATATTTTTTATAGATAATTTGATTTGAAGGCTAATCTTTAGAACCGCTATCGGAAACAAAGTAAACAACGGGATTCTAATCTACATAAGATCTGAAGGTAAAGTACGTGGTTTATAAAAACAAGTTGCCTCAGTGACAAAAAAATTGAAGTTTTTTATTAAAGCAAATTACTTGGGGACTGCAGTTATAATTTCGAGTAGATTCGTGAATGATCATTGATTCATGATTCCAATGGACTCCGGGTATCATACTCGATTGATTCGAAAAATGCAGTTTCGAGAAAATAGTGTTCAAGTTGCATACTTAGTATGACATCCTAAAAAGGCGTTTTTTGGACATTAAAACAAAACGTACTGTGTGAAAGATTAAAAAAAAAGAATCGATACATACCACAGACACAGAGGAGCTGACAGCGCGAAAAGAAGCTCTCTCTATGTATGTCTAAATTTGGAATCTCCGCAAAACTAATACGGCTACGTAAACTGCCGTTGAGCCATACCAAAAGCTCCATCAGGATCAAAAAAAACCTCTCCGAGCCGTTCGATACCAAACGAGGTTTCAGACAAGGCCACCTCCATATCCTACAACTTCTTTCAATCATTTCCTGGATAAAATAATTCGAGCTGGCGAACTGATTAGAGAATCAATCTTCTATAAGAGAGTTCAGCTGCTGACGTACGCCGATAATATTGATATCGTTGGCCTCAACAACCCCCCTGTTAGTTCTGTTTTCTCCATGTTGGATAAAGAAGCGAAACAAATGGCTCTGGTATTGAACGAGGGCAAGACGAAATATCTCATGTCATCAAACAAACAGTCGTCGCACTCGCTCCCATGTCACTGTTGACAGTCATAACTTCGAAGTCGTAGATAATTTCGTCTATCTTGGAACCAGCATCAACACCAACAACAACGTCGGCCTCGAAATCCAACGCAGAATATCTCTTGCCAACAGTTGCTACTTCGGACTGAGTAGTCAATTGAGAATTAAAGTCCTCTCTCGACGAACAAAGACTACATGGTGCAGAGGCGTGGACGATGACAACATTACATGATTCTCAGCTCTGAGAGTGTTCGACGCAATACCCGCCGGGAGAAGAAGAGGAAGAGGAACACCTCTACTCCGTTAGAAAGACCAGGTGGAGAAGGACCTGGCTACACTTGGAATATCCAATTGGCGCCTCGTAGCGAAAAGAAGAAACGACTGGCGCGCTGTTGTAAACTCGGCTATAATCACGTAAGCGGTGTCTACGCCAATAAAGAAGAAGAAGACTGTAAACCAGTACAGCCTGCAAAAATTCATAAATTTAAGTATCTTATTTTTAAAGGTATAACCTATCGATATATGAAAAACAGCAAACTTTTTTTTTTTAATTTCACACTAGGCGTGCCTTTTAAGGTTTCATGTGATCAAGTCGAGTTATCCAAACACTTCGACTCTGCTGAGGATTGGACAAGGAAAAATAAAATTTTCACTCTAGCTGTTACGGACTATCTTTAGGGACTTTAAATGCATTTGTTTTTGAAATTTAGCCTCACCCCTCAATTCTTTATTAATTCTCAACCTAATGAAATTTCAAAACATTATTTGTATACCCTTTTTCTTAATTCCCCATACAAACTTTTACTCTGTAACTCATACTTTTGCTTTAATCGCATTTTCTCCAAATATTCAACGTTATATTAGTTTTTGTACATCCCCGTACACTTGACCGCTACTGGGGCCAACTCCTTCATCGCTTGCAAACGACAGCAGTTTCTGTTGGTTTCGTATACTGTTTACATTGACGATTATTATTTGTTGTTCTCCTATAATAATATTTGTTGTACATTGAGTAACACTCCTTCCTTATTGCCACCAAACACGGCGCACTGCCACACAGACTGGACAATTGCCTGAATCGCCTGTGGTATTGGCTTGCTGATCACCTCGTCACAGTGTCGTTGTCCTTCGAACTGTGCTTGTGCGATAATATAAAGTAATATTTGTTATTTACTTTAGCGGAAGCAAATGCAGTTGCAACAAAAACAACAACTAACACAACAAACATACAGCACAGTAGCTGTCATACAGCCATCGCTGAGGCGGCAGCAACAACAATTTCAAAACGGAAATGCACATAAATTTATTTTGTGTAGATTATTAGCAGTATTTACTTTTTTCTTCGTTTTTTTTGTTGTTGTTGTTGTGCTGATAGTTTGCACTCGCTGTACCTATACGTTTGTGTTTTATTCACTGTTGTTGTTGTAGTTTCATTTTGGTACGCTTCGTTGTAGAAGAGTCAGTCATTTGACCAGTAATTTTGTTGAATTTTTTATTACTTTTGTGTGTTTGTTTGCTATCTATATTCTGGCAAATAGACAGGACACTCTTTGAGAGTAAATCAAATCCAAGTAGATATGTATGTATGTATTTGTGTACACATTTGCTGGTCAATATTCTAGAGACAAATACAGTATTTTGGTTTGTTTTTGGCTTTAGTATCATTATTTTAAACTTGTGGTCGATTCAGTCCAGAATGGAGAATTTCCTGAAAACCTGTCCTTGAAGTTCTTTTCGTAAGATTGGAGAGAAAGTTCAATGTGCTCGGATAAGGAAAATATAATAGCTTGACTTTGATGTGTCAGAGAAGGTATGGCGGCGGCAGTGGTCGAATTTTGACTAATTGTTTCGGAAATATTTGTGTTGGCTTGGATATAAGTCCATGTCAAATTTAGTGAAGATTTCTTGTCAAAAAAAAAATTTCAGATCGATGTCTGCAAAAATGAGGGACTAGTTCGTGTCGTACAGACAAACAGATATGGCTAAATGAACTCAGCTTATTACACTCAATTAATAGGATTCACAAAGTAAGAAAGAGCTAAGTTCGGGTGTAACCGAACATTTTTTTACTCCAAAAAAAAAGTTTAGTTTTTTAGACGTTTTCGTTCAAGAAAATATAAAACTCATTTAGTTGACTGTTATGACCAAGAATTAGGCTTTACTATAAAGATAAGGATTTGCTTTTATGTTTTAAAAACCATTTTGGGCAAGTGATCGCCATGATTAGCTTCCGACAGGCCAATGTTCGGTCACTTTTTGCAGCAATAGTGGCCGTATTTCAGCAATGACGCGCCGAATAATATCTTCCAAGGCGTCTAACGTCTCGAGCATATCCGCGTAGGCAAGCGATTTCACACAACGCCACAAAAAATAGTACAGCGATATTAAATCACATGATCATGGAAGTCAAAAACCAAAAGTTTCCTTAAATAACTTGATCCTTTGATAAATTGATTGGCTGTATGGCATAGAGTGCCGTCTTCTTGGAATTAAAGGTGTCCACTTCAACATCGTCCGATTCAGGCACAAAACAGTCATTATGTAATCATGACTCCACATCGTCCTTCATTGACTGTAGCATTATGGCTGAAATCATTTTTGAAGAAATATGGACCAATCATCACTACAAATGCGACAATTTTGTTTACTAACGTACTCATTTAACCAAAGGTGATCTTCGTCGCTGAGAAAAATTTCCTTGCGAATATCGTGACCATTTACCAAATGTGCGACACGCATGATTGCCATTCGCTTTCAATTTTAAACCCACAAACAAAGACCCTTCCGCAAAATTTGTCATAAAGTGGATGGGTACAATTCCGATCGTTGTGTGCAATTCGGTGGATTCAGAGCTTTTTCGATTCAGTGTTTCGGTGCGTACTGTAAACCGTCTCTGAGGATGCGCATTATTTACTTAGATTAACGTGGTGCGAAACCGGTCCATGGTTGCTCGAATTATTGGCTCTGTTGGGCGATTATGTCGACCGAATAAGTAAGTATGTATGTTCATTATGAAAAGGGCAAATCGAACAGAGTATAAATCAAGTAAAAGCTGTCAGAAAGACCAACTCCAAGAAATGAATGTCTCATTGATTTTGATTTTGGCACAATTATCTTGATAATTTTGACAAATATAACTCTAAATTATCTATTAAAAATTATAATTTTGGTTTCAATATAAAAAATATATTCGATTCACAAAATACTTGAGAAACCTACATTTCTCCCGGCATTTCTGGAAAGTAATTCACTCGCAATCTAACAAATCTTGGACGAAAAGTGCATGTGATTCCCTAAAAACGCACTTTCGTTGTGAAATTTATGTGAGATCTCTCAACAGAATTGCATTTGTTATGCACATATATATATCTATATACCATTATATATATGTGTGTATATATAGTATACACCACACTTGATTGAAGGTGAAGTGTACTGTGAATTTTATATTCCACTGTTTATTTTCATTTCGGCTTTCGGGGTGTTCTTTTTATGTTGCTCGTAGTTACTTGAATATTGAGCCAAAAATCGAAATATAAATAAACAAATAATTTGTTAATGAACTGCCAAAACTTACGAAAGCTATCTTACCGCAAAACTAGAGTATGATAAAAAAAGTTTCCTCTCTACATAAAAGAAATTACAAACGTGTATTTATACTAGGGTGAGCGAAAAAAAATTACCTTCAAGCTTTATACTGAAAATAATCTTTTTTTTAGCTTATTTTAAAAGGTATCGTTGAGCATTTAAAGTTTAATAAAAACTTAATATTCGCATTTTATTAGAACTTTTGAACCGTTTAAGGACTTACACAGGTTTCCTTGGGTAAAAAACAGTCTTTTTCAACAATTTTTTTTCTCATATAAAAAAATGTAATTTTTTATTAGAATTTTTATTGTTACAAACATCCACTATTAAGAAAGAAATTCTGAAATTTTTGGAAAAACATATTTTAAACTAATCACTATAACGCCATTTCCGGTGACCGCTGGGAAAAAAGATGCGTCCGCGTTGGCAGGATAACTCCTTACAGGAGGATCATCTCAAGTGAAAAAATACGTGTTTTGGTTAAAGCCTTAACTTAGAACTTGGTTGCAGGAAAAAACTAAAAACTGGATTTTTGGCAGAAATTTTTACAAAAAAAAAATTAAAATTTCAGTGATCATTTCGCGAACTTTTTTTTATTAAATAGTTGTAATCTGAAAAAATCTTTCTTTCAAGGCTTTAAGAATTGGATTTCAAAGACCTGGGTAAAATTTCATGAAGATCAGTTGAGTAGTTCCCGAGAAATCTTGCCAAGGGCGCACTTAGCCTAGCCAGCCTCGAGCGCACAAGTTCTCAAGGCTGTATCTCCGAAACTATCACTCGGAACAACATGAAAAATTAGAACAATATATTCTAGAAGTGTTGTAGAATTTAATAAGGCAATAAAAAAAATAATTTTTTGAAACCCGTACACCCATGTAACAACTTAAAAGGTTCCGACTAGTATATGTGAAACATAAAATTTCCGAAAAAATCTATCTCAAGGAATTTTTTTTAACTCAAAATTTCTTCTTCCAATGACACATTGTTTTCGGTTCTTGGTGCATTTTAACCCGTTATTTCTTTTGCAGCTCACCTTAATGCATTTGTATATATACATATATATATATGAATGTATATATGCAGATTGCAGCATATATAGCGATTTAAGCTGAAATATATTGCAAAATTATGCCCGCACGCTCCGCCATTATTCAAATGGCTGCCTAACGATTCCAAGCCATTTCATTCGCACTTAAATGTTTTTGTTTTTTGTTTTGTTGTTGGCAATTGTTTTTCTATTGCCTGCGATTTTTTCAATACAATTTCGCTATTTATATTTTACGCATTGTTTGTTATTGGGATCAAAAATGTGCCGTTCCGCACAGAGAGCCAGGTCAAGCTGCCAAAAATTGCTTGCAGCCACATAGGCGAGTTGTTGTTGTTGTTGTTGAAGGTGCACACATACACACAACTCTTTCATTTTGTATACACATTCGTTTGGCTGAAATTGAAGTGAAGTTTATTTTGCATTTGCATTTGATTTTAAATTCATATCGCCAACATGTTTACTCAAAAAACAATTAAACAAATAAATAAATAAGCATTCAGCTTTTAATGCCAAAAGCGAGTGTTATTTAAACAAATAAATAAAATACACTACATTCTGCTGCATGTGTGTGTATATAAAAACCACAGCAATAGCAACAAATCGTACAGCTCATCGGCAACGTGTTTTGATTGTTGATTGTTGCTGCAGCCGTTGCTGCTGGTGACTTTGTTGTAATCGAAATTTATTAGGTTAAATACGCACAGAAAACTGACAAAAGAATTGTTTTAAAGTGCACCCAAAAAAACGCAAGCAAAATGGAATAATAAGAACAACAAAAACAGTGATTAACAACAATGTTGTCAAAGGAATACCACAAGCACATATTCGTGTGTGTGTGTGTGTGTGGGAGTGCCATTTTTAAATACGTTTTTTATACCAACTTTCTTTTAAGCATCAGTTGTATATATGTATGTATATATGTACATACTTATATACTACGTATAATTTCAAAAGAAGCCTTTCTGGACTAAAAAATGGACAAAACATTAACTTAAACTGCATCGAAGCTATAACACCCTTCGCCTGTGCACTTTTTACAGCAAAAAAGTGTATAAAAATTCTTTACTTGATTTTGGAGTATCTTCGAAAATTGTAGGGATGTTTTGGACAATAATCCATGCCAAATTTTGTGAACCTAGCTTGTCAAATAAATATAAGTGTTTCATACAAGGATTTGATTTTGATCGCTCAGTTTGTATTGCAGATATGTATATGCTAGAGTTGCCCGATTTTAATATTCTTTTCGAAAAGTGTAGGGATATTTTCGGTAATAATCTGTGTCGAATTTCGTGAAGGTACCTTGTCAAATAAAAGGATTTTTCATACAAGGATTTGATTTTCATCGTTCAGTTTGTATGACAGCTATGCATATACTATAATTACCCGATCTGAATAATTTATTTGAAAAGTGTAGGATATTTTCGGTAATAATCTGTGTCGAATTTCGTGAAGGTACCTTGTCAAATAGAAGCATTTTTCATACAAGGATTTGAATTTCATCGTTCAGTTTGTATGACAGCTATATGCTATAGTTACCCGATCTTAATAATTTTTTGAAATTTTTTAGTGATATCTAAGGTAATAATCTACGCCGAATTTCGTGAAGCAAGCTTGTCAAATAAAAAAGTTTTCCATACATGGACTTGATTTTGATCGTTCAGTGTTTGTATGCAAAGGTCTCCAATGTTTCGTTAAAGTGTTACATACTTCGTATATGTAATGTTCAGGGTATAAATATAAGTATATATGTTAATATATATAGAAAGTATATAAGTAAATATGTGTATATGTACTTTACAAATATCCACACAACACACATACATAATGGCACATATCGACGAGGAAATGTCTCCGATATCTTTGCATTCAAATTTGGTCAAAGGACATAAATTTCACGCCATTGCTTTCAATTTAATTTTTATTTTATTTCATTTTCATTTCCATTTCACTTTAATTGGTTGCATTTCTTTACGCATTTCACGAATTTTACGTATTTTATGAATTTTATTTATTTGACATTAAGACCACAATAACAACGTACAATGCACCTAAACTTAAAGCGACAAATGCAAGCGGCAGCGCAAAAAAATACCGTTCACATAACAACAATTCATTCAAGAACACAATGAACTTTATGGTGAGGCTAACGCCAACGCTGGCGACAGTATTGATGTGAGTGCATATTTTTGTATTGACAAAATGACTGCTTGACTCAGCTGTGTTCTGTGGCGGCCTCTGTTGGCGCTATTCACATTCATCCGCCATGTCGCCGCCAAATGGTGCTGCAATCGCGTAAGATAAATAATATGCATTCATAATTGTTAAAATTTGCCAAAAATTCGTTAAAACGCTTTTTAGTAAAAATAATGACACATTTTCTTACGCAGATGCTGAGGTACAATTTCGTTTCATTTGTGCTTTTTTCTTAGGTCTCCGTGTGCGAGTTTAAACGCGTTGTATTGAACTTAATGATGTCCGAGACTTTTGCTTGTCCATTCGTTTGCGCACATATGGCTCTGGTGTGACTGTGTTAAGTAAGATTTTAATTGCAGATTAAATTGAATTACAATTTTCCGTTTAACAAAAATGCAAATCAGTGATTTTTATCGCAGATTTTATATGGACTCAAGCCATTTACGTTATTTGCGGTATAATTTCCTCGTAAAAAAATTTTATTGTTTATAAAATTTATTGGCTGCGTTAATTTTATTAATGTTTTGCTTTTGTGTAAAAAAAACATATAATTTTGTTGGAAAATTTTTTTGCAAGCAGAAAATAAATTTCGTTATTTAAATTTTAAGCGAATTTTATATAATATGCGCATAATTTTAGTTATTTTTAAAAAACAAATTCAAAGCGAATTTGAAGTAAATTGAGAAGAAAACAAGAAAAAACGTTAACTTCGGCTGAACCGAAGCTAATATACCCTTCACAAGTGCATTTCTTTTAGTAACTATGTGTTCAGTTTGTATGGAAGCTATATGCTATAGTAATCTGATCTGAACAATTTTTTCAGAGATTATGTTATTACCTTAAGCAGTAATCCATGTCAAATTTCGTGAAGATACCACGTCAAATGCGAAAGTTTTCCATACAAGCCCTTGATTCCGATCGTTCGGTTTGTATGGCAGCTATATGCTATAGTTAAGCCGATCTGAACAATTTCTTCGGAGATTACATTGTTGCCTTAGAAAATAATCTGTACCAAATTTCGTGAATATATCTTGTCAAATGCAAAAGTTTTCCACACAAGAACTTGATTCTGATCGTTCAGTTTGTATGGCAGCTATATGTAATAGTGGTCCGATACCGCCAGTTCCGACGAATGAAGAGAAAATGATGTTTGCAAAATTTCAAAACGATATCTTAAAAACTGAGGGACTAGTTCGTATATACACAGACAGACGGACATGGCCAAATCGACTCAGCTCAACATACTGATCATTTATACATACACTTTATAGGTTCTCCGACGCTTCCTTATGGGTGTTACAAACTTCGTGACAAACTTAAAATACCCTGTTCAGGGTATAATTATACTCTGCATTATGTGCAGTTAGGTCAGCCTAGATCACTAAGAATTATGACAATTTTGACATTTTGTTCCAATAATGAAAAGGAAATCGTATTTTTTCTCTCAGGCTTCATAAAATACATATAAAAAAATCTATTGACATTTCGATACCAAAGACGGTTACCTTGCCAATCTTCGAAATCACTTCTCTTAAGTGGGCGTCTACAGGCGACGGTGATTCTAAGAACTCATGACATCTGAAACAAACTCGAAAACATGCTCGTAATCTACATAAGATTTGCTATTAAGTTAAACATACATTTTTTGTAAATTTTCGGATTTATCAAACGTTATTAGACTTTTGACCAAATAAATGAACAGTAATTACAGTTGAAATTTCAAGTGGATACATGTGATTGTTATCGAATACTATCGTCACTCGTCTTAAAAAATCAGATTCGAAAAAAAATTAATTAAAGTTTAATGAGAACACTCTTATACTAAAGTGTATTGAAGAACGAAACAATTTTTTCACATTCCTCCCAACAATTATTGTTTTGAGGCATCTAAAATATGCTTGGATCTCCTTATTTTGAAAATCATAGTTTAATCCCTTAATATACAGGTGGAAGAGTATCGATGGTGACTACTCTTAGAAATACGTGAAGTTCTGGCTACATATTCCACTTGTTTAAGGAATACAAGCGATAAAATCTATATACTAATACTTTGAAGTCGAAATTATAATTATTATCATCTTCACCATCATTATTAGTAATACTATCCGCAGGAATCTACATTATTTTAAAAAATTCATATAATTTTGTGGCACCCGAAAGGAAAATGATTATCGATAATGACTACATATGTATTAAAACACAAAATTTTTGCAATGCCAATTGTTGAAGTATTAAATTAGTATTGACACGAACTAGCATAAAGGATTTTCTAATAGCGGCCAGACTCGGCAGGCAATGTTCAACCTCAAATATTATCTGAAATCCCCCTTCTGTGTCGGCAAAAAGGTATGGCTACTTCTAAACTGTATATCATTTATAAAATTGTTATGCAATTTACATTCAAGGACACCATTATTACATAACATGTTGTTTCTGAAGTTTATTTATTTTTAGTTCTTAATATTGTGTTTTAGTTCTTAAGGTATGAGTTGAAATGAAACATATGTACAAAATGATGCGTTGTTGCAATATGCAATGCGGATGTCCTTGCAACCCGATGCGTCTGTAGGGTATGAATATGTGACGATAGTTTTGGTAAAATTTGAAGAACGAGAATTTTTTTATTTATCAAATACTATTTTTGATGGAAAAGGAAGCTTTTATCTAGTAATGATTTTATAAGTGTTATCCGGCTCATATTAGAATATTTGCCTGGTTAAGAATGCATGAACTGGGCTTCGAATTAGAATATTTGCCTTCGAATTATTTCCGCATATTTATATCTATATATACAACGGATCTGAACAACATAGACTTTGTATTGTTCTCAGTCTTGATGAATATGCTTATGGGAAGCAAAAACTAGATTTTGTTCATAATTTTAAAATTCTTAATTTATTCTACAAAATCTATATCGTCCCTTTTAAAATATTGTCCTGGGTCCCAATACACTTATGCCAATGTTTTTTCAAGTCCTCGAAACAGTTGATAAATTTGATTTCCGGAATATCCTTCAATGCGCGAAGCGATTCACGTTTAATGGCTTTAATTGCCTCAACACGGTTTCCCCGGAGCGGTCGTTTCAGTTTCCTGAATAGCCAGAAGAAACACGGAGCTAAATCAGCCAAATACGGTGGTTGGAGGTTGAAAATTTGGCGAAAAATTTGCGATGAATCAATGCAGTAAGCGACGGGCATTATCGTGATGCAAAAAGAGTTATGGTCTATAAATCCGGCTTCTTCTTACGAATAGCTTAGCGCAAGCGTTGCATAACACTCATTTCGTATTCCTTGTTGACAGTTGTTCCGCTCGGAAGGAAATCGGATAAATGAAGAAAACTGTGAACATAACATTGATTTTTGACCTGCTTTAACGTAGTTATTTCGGCTTCGGTCACCTTTGCCACGAAAGCATTGTTTCAACAACGCTGATTTTCGAAAATTTAGTGATTTTCGAATCAGTCATGTTTTCACTTTTCTTTGGCCCAAGTGATCTTTCAAAATGGCTTTCACAGCTCCTTCCGATATTCCAATGATGCCAGTAAGATCATGACTGCTAATCGTGGGTTCCCAAACACCAATTCCTTTATTTTATTGAAGAGTTAATCATCAGTTGATGTTGGTGGCTGTTCAGGACGTAGTTCGTCATCAATCAAAAACACTCGCTTGTGACAAACGATTATCACCGAAGCCATTTTCCAACATTCTGAACGTTTCTGCACCAAAAATTTGATTCCGCACACAAACTTTAATGGAACTTCTTTGATGAATCACTCATCGTAAAAATGGCCGAACGACAAGCGTATACTAAACACTATTGATTGTTTTATTGTGACAATTGACATATTTGGGACCACCACCGTACCACCTTAAAAAAAATATTTCGACGAATGGGTTCTCACGCGTACTGTTTAAAGTCGTACTATTTTTTACCCACAGTAGTTCTCCGGACTTAATCGGCACGAGCTTTGCATTGCTCTTAGTTTTGAATAGCATGCTTACTGAAGATTAAACCATAAATAAAATAAATTTTTTTCGCAATGTGTTTAAATAATTCGCTAAAATTATTCACTTTTCTCTTCTAGGTACTGTAAATTAAAATTTACCAACATTGCCGAGGTAAGTCCATCTATTGCCATACATATGTACATAAATAGTATAATGGAAGGATCTTTTCGCATGTTTCAATAATATGACACTAAAAGTGACATTTTCCATTCAGAAGGGGCCGCATAATCCTTCAATAAAGCTATAATTAATTTGTCACCGTTATAATAAAAAAAATATTGGAGTTAATATCATATTACATATGTAAACATAAATATATACAATTAAACATACTCATTGTAATGTTGACAACTAACACTCTACGTTGACAGAAAATAATTCAAAATACATACCTGTAAGCGGTTAGAGAGAGAAAAATCAACGAAGAAAAATGAGCTCGGAAATTGTTTGTTTAGACGGTGGACGATGGACAGTGCTAACAGGATGACCAGACAAATTTTTGATGAAGATACAAAAAATTAATTACGTGCGGAAACATTTTCGATGCGCCACGAGACGCTCGTACTACTACCGTACGTAGATATGAGAGAAAGGCAAGTAATGCTGAGGCGTTCTAAGAAAGGTGACCGAAAGTTGAGTTGAGTTGAGCCAGTCAGATTGATAAATGACAAGCATTTAGTTGCCGAACTGCGGTCAAAATACTTAAATATCAGCAGAAAGTATTTCGAGTAGCTCGTACTGCGTTTCAGGCAAAATAGCAAAACAGATAGGCAGGTCAGTGGTTTTGAAAAGCACGCTTTTGCTTACGTTTTTGCGCCACACACACAAGAGGCGTGACAGTCAAAACAATGCAACTTGGAGTGTTTAATACATATTTATTTGTTGGTTGTGCAGCCAAAAATTTACCGACACTACGCCTTATTATGGTGATACCTGCTGTGTAGCGCTCGACAGTGTCTGGCCAGGACATTATTCCAATGTCAACTCCATAACTCTGCATATAGACGCTGTGCAGACGAAACGTCGATTTGCTTAAAATCATTTTGTGACGCATATGAAATTTGTTGAGTGTTACTTTAAGTGCGCCAAAATGTATGAATTTATAACAATATATACATATACGGTATATTTCCGTAGGCAAGAACACAGCTTATACTGTTGGCGTACTTGTAATCACTTACTGTGTCGGTATGGTTGTTCTTACTTGTAAATCTGTCCGGCCGACGGCATAAGCAACAGTGTAATTTATTTTTTTGCACATATCATGTGACTGTCAAATGCAGAGCCGAAGAGTTAGTCAATAGAGCACAGAGTTGCTCTGCATAGTGCTCAACACATATGACGATCCGGTGGCTAAAAATGTTTGCGTCATAATGATGATGGTGCAACAAGGTTGCTGCCGTTGACCCGGGTCGTTGATTGAAGCTATTGCCGGTTGAAAAAGTAAAGTTATGAAATCAATAAAAGTAATATTTTAGGCAATTTTAAGACAGTAAATAGTATTTTCAATATATGTAGGAGGGGGTAAAATGTGCGATTTTGGCTCTAAAATGTAAAGTTTATTTTTAGAGAGATGTTTTGAGCTTTGAGTGTGGGCTGCTGGGTGAAACTTTGGCATAACTTTTTTTCAAAGTGACTCGACGGACGACTTTTATTTTCTGTGGAATAACTTGAGCTTAATCTACCTAAGACTTGCTAGTAAAGTAGATGGATTGTCAAAAAAGCCTATTTTTTTTAAACTAAAATTTACAAAACAAGACAAAAAATTATACCAAGTGACATTTTGGAACTATCATAGAAAATTTAGGCCTTTCTTAGGCTCATTTCTGCGCACATATTTATATTTGCACTGCCTTTGACGATTGACCCCCGCAGGCATGACTTTGCAAAAACACTTTGACGCACTTTGGCGCAGACAAATATACGAGTACCGAAGGGAAACTGACTATACGCCTAAATTCCGCACACAGCAGGACATTAGATTTGCGAAAATACTTTATTTACCATGTAGGCAAACTAACTACAACACACCATTTAAACAAAACTCAAACAAAGTGTATAATCCTTTTAAGCTGATCCCTTTTTGGCAGTAACAGGCTAAATGAGGCAACAACAATGCATACGCAATGCACGACAAGCCCAAGCGAAGGTAAGTTAGTGTTGCTAAGGTAAAATTATTCTATAAGACAAATGAAAATTATGTATTTATTTGGAGTAAGTTAAGTCAAAATATATTTACTTATGTACTTAGGCATATATATGTAAATACCTAACCTATGAAAGTCACAAGTTTTTGAGCACTTCGAGCGACAAAATAGGACAATTTATTAGCAAGGGAGAGTGTCATATATGAAGTCATAGGTAGCTGCAGTATTTTTAGAAATGTTTGTCATTATTTGGTTTTCAGTTAGATATGTACATATATAGGGTAAGTATTTGCAGCGTTGTTGCTATTGGAGCGGATGCACGCTTCAACATTAATTTTCAGCTGGTTTTGCAACACATCTAGATTGCACTTTCCAACTAGATCGTTGGCGCAAGGTGCCAGCAGTTACATACAAACACACATGTAAATATAACTATTGTGATCTTGCAGTTCATGGTCTGGCAACGGATTAATACGTCAAAGTACAAATTTCGGCTTTGACCTGTTTACAGCTGAGCTCCCACACTTCACAGCTGCATTTTTATACTTTTGTTGGCTTTTGAACGGCATCAGAAAGGTTTGTATGCCAAAATAATTAGGGAACTGGTAAACAGCGAACAACAGTTCAATAAGTTATGGTTGAATAGGTGAAGTCAAATCTATTATAATACTCACATTTAATTAAATTTTTTCCAAAAATGTTGGGTGGAATATGGAAATGTGAAATAAATTAAGAATACTAGTTTTTTTGTATTAAAATGTATAAAAGTCGTGTTTTATTTTCAGAATATATTTATTTATTTACTCATTTACTAAGTTAGATTTATTGTTCGAAAGTAATAAAAAATACAAAGTGTGTAAAATTTTTATTTTTTAATACTAAATAAAATATTATATTATAATAATTGCTACATTTGTTATTTCTCTCTAAAATAAAAGTAATTTTTTACTCTTATATGAATATGTTAGGCATAATTATATAACATCTATTATATATTAATATATTTTTATACATATTTATTATAACAGTGATATTATACAAGCAAATAAAAGTTACTAGTTGGAGTTTTCTCAAAAATTGCATAATAAAAATAAGTTTTGTCTTAAAAATGTTGCAGTAAATCGACGGTTATTTACAAAAAGTCTCATTAAATATTTTAAGGGATGACTTCTACAAGCAAATCAGAAAACGTACTTTTATTTTAACTTTTTTCAACAGGCATTTTAATAAAAAATAAATAAAAAAATAGTTTACGTTTACAGAATTTAATAATTGATTTCAAAAATTTTGATCTCCTTGATACCGCAGCCGATCTCCAAGAGGGATTCCGTAAAAAGTTTTCTGGCAGTGAGGAAGATATTTCTGCTTAAAACTTCTTTTAACTCCAAAAATCACAAAATTTTATAACCTATATACTACTATAAGTAAAAAATAATAAGACGTAAAATTTTAAAATGAATAATGTCTTCAATTGCCTCAAAACGGTTGCCCCGAAGCGGTCGTTTGAGTTTGCTGAATAGCCAAAAGTCACACATAGCTAAATCAGTCGAATATTTTTGTTGCGGTACGAAAATGGTTGAGAATTTGGCGAAAAATTCTCAAAAAAAAATCAAAGCACTATGCATTGCGTGGTGCTAAATCCATTATTTCGGCCTCTTTTTAATAATAGTTTCACGCTAACGACGTGTAACACTCCAATAGTATTAATTGTTAACAGTTTGGCCGGTCTAAAGGTATTTAGAATGCACTACACCTCGATAATCGAAGAAAACTGTCAACATAACCTTGATTTTTGACCTGTTTGACGTGGTTTTTTTTGGCTGCGGCACACCTTTGCCACGATATTCGGCCGATTGATCATCTGTTTCCGGTCGTAAGCATAGATCCAAGGCTCATCTCCGGTAATAATACATTTCATGATGACTTGGTAGTCGGAAAGCATTGTTTCATAGACGTTAACATCACGCTGTTTTTCGAAAAAGACTGAGTAATTTTCGAAGCGATCATGCTTTCACTTTTTTTAGGCACAAATGATCTTTCAAAATGATATTCCAACGATGTCATTGAGATCTCTGACTGTTAATCGCCGATTCTCAAGTACAAATTTCTTTATTTTATTGACGTTTTGATCATCAGTTGATGGTGATGGCTGCCAACGCGTTTTCAACCCTCTTTGAATAATTTATACCAATCAAAAACACTTGCTCGTGACAAACGATTATCACCGAAGACATTTTCCAACGTTCTGAACGTTTCTGCACCCGAAATTTGATTCCGCACATAATATTTAATGAAACTTCTTTCAAGAATAATTTCATTCATCGTAAAAATCGCCGAATGCACTTTATGTAGTTCAGAACAACGAGCGTATGCTAAACACTAATGATTATTTTGATGTGACATTTGGCACAGATGTTATTAACAGTTATACCAACCTAGAAAAAAAAATTCCGGCGAATGAATTTTCGCGCAAAATGAAAAAAAGTCCGACTATTTTTTGCTCACAGTAGTACATATACTTCATAGATGATAGATAACGGTGATAATGGCGGCATTCCAAAATTTGTAATTTTTTTACTTTACTCTTCAGAGTGGCTTTCAAATCGACATTAAACTCAAAGATCGTTGTTTTATTTTATTATTATCAGACAAGTATAACTAGGTCGTGTGAAAATTTTTAGCCGATCGATCGAACCGTTTCGAAGAAATTTGCCTTTCCCACTACTATATTCGAGAAAAATGTGTTTTAAATTTTGGGAACCGGTTGCACTGAATTAAAAAATGCTTACAGTAGAGCTCATATCTCCGGCATATTTGCCGGATCCACTGCAAATTTTCGGGGAATATTCTCATTTTGAAGTAGCGAATTTCTTCATTATTTTCACTCACTTTTGAACAGCTGTAACTTTTTTCAACTCGCCGAATTTAATTTTTTTTGCTAAATGAAGCTTAAAATCTCACTATTCCAACACTATATGGTATGACACAATGTTATTGGTAGCACTGGATATATAGTACTTGTCCGACTGCCACGACGCCTATTGACAAAATACGAAAAGACTTTTTCGACTACCTAATACATACATCAAACGGTACGTGTGTACTATATATCAGTTGCTTATGTTCCTAAGTTATTGCTCAGATCAATAAACTGATAAATATGTTTTGTCTCATCGCTTATTAGAAAAATATGATTGATGGTGTATTTATTTTAGATTTGAAGTGATAAAAGTGAAAGCATTCAATTTTAGGAGATAACAGTCACTGCACAATAATTTCGGCAGCCAAACAATTCGATGCTTAAAAATGCTTTTATATACATAGAAAGAACATTGAAATATGTAAAAGTTGTATAATTTTCATAAAATATTTCTCATTTCATTATTGTTTTTTTTCAATTATTTCAAAATATGCAAAGATATGAAAATATTCAGCGCAACTTTTGAAATATAATATAAAACAAGTAAGGAAGGGCTAAGTTCGGGTGTCACCGAACATTTTATACTCTCGCATGATAAAGTGATAATCGAGATTTCATTATACGTCATTTACATATTTTTCAAATACCGTATTTTTGTTAAGTTTTATTCCGCTATCATCATTGGTTCCTAATGTATATACTCGTATTATACAGAAAAGGCATCAGATGGAATTCAAAATAGCGTTATATTGGAAGAAGGCGTGGTTATGAACCGATTTCACCCATATTTCATACATGTCATCAGGGTGTTAAGAAAATATTATATACCGAATTTCATTGAAATCGGTCGAGTAGTTCCTGAGATATGGTTTTTGGTCCATAAGTGGGCGAGGCCACGCCCATTTTCAATTTAAAAAAAAAAAGCCTGGGTGCAACTTCCTTCTGCAATTTCTTCCGTAAAATTTAGTGTTTCTGACGTTTTTTGTTAGTCGGTTAACGCACTTTTAGTGATTTTCAACATAACCTTTGTATGGGATGGGCGTGGTTATTATCCGATTTCTTCCATTTTTGAACTGTATATGGGAATGCCTGAAGAAAACGACTCTGTAGAGTTTGGTTGACATAGCTATAGTAGTTTCCGAGATATGTACAAAAAACTTAGTAGGCGGGGCCACGCCCACCAAAAAAATTGCGTCCAAATATGCCCCTCCCTAATGCGATTCTTTGTGCCAAATTTCACTTTAATATCTTTATTTATGGCTTAGTTATGACACTTTATAGCTTTTCGGTTTCCGCCATTTTGTGGGCGTGGCAGTGGGCCGATTTTGCCCATCTTCGAACTTAACCTTCTTATGGAGCCAAGGAATACGTGTACCAAGTTTCATCATGATATCTCAATTTTTACTCAAGTTACAGCTTGCACGGACGGACGGACGGACAGACGGACGGACAGACGGACGGACGGACAGACGACATCTACTCATCGCCCCGATCACTTTGGTATACATAACCCTATATCTGACTCTTTTAGTTTTAGGACTTACAAACAACCGTTATGTGAACAAAACTATATACTCTCCTTAGCAACATTGTTGCGAGAGTATAAAAATAGTACTTAAATAATTATTAATAAAATACAAAAAAAAACTATTTATTTTCATTATAAATAATTATTTATGAAATATAAAAATATAAAAAAATTTCAATAAATTTAAAACTTCTTCACTTAAATTTAAAAATATATTCTGATTACGAAAAGGATGTGACACGATAAAAATACAATCACTAATATTGCGCAATAAAAGTAGTACTAATTATATTATGATTACACATATGTTAACATAAATTTAATGCAGCTAAGTAGCATAGCATTAATCTAAATACACTTACTAAGACCAGATTATATTTTCATGTGCATATTGCTTTATTTTATCACTTATTTTTATAAAATATACTGCAAAGTAAGTCAAAGCGGTTGTTTAGTCGTTCAGTCATGCAGAAAGTATGTCCAAAGCAAACAAACAGCTGCAGAATCCAGTGATACACAGAAGAAATGGAAGCTTTGCATGATTATCTTGATTAAACATAAGTATTTTAAATTAAGTGGCCATATTTACGTTTCAAATGGGCATAATTCAAAACAGCAAAACGGTAAAGTTATATGCAAATATTTGCTCTGATGACAGCGTAGAAAATTTATATATTGATGTGAGTGTATTAAAAGTAGCGCGTGTGTGTATTAAAGAACATGCTAAAGGCTTGCAGTGCGTACAAAAACAAATATGTAAAAAAAATATTTATTACAAATAAAGCAAATTGTGTCAAATGTCATTTAAAATACATGCAAGACAATAATTAATACGTGACATGGATGAATTCGCGCGTTTATAGTTTGAGTTGCATAATTATAATTGAAAAAAAAACAAAAATAATATATATTGTTTAATTTTTAGTTTTAGTCTTTCCTTTATGATAGAGAACTTTTGAAATTAATTTTTTTTTAATTGTACTTTTAACCTTTATTTAGTTCTTTGATGACCATTTTTTAATCAAATTTTTTTAATTTAAAATTTTTTATTTAAATTAATTTTTTATAAATTTATTTAATTTTTTCCATATACTTAATGTATTTTAATTTACCTAATTCTATTTAATGAGCAAACATAATTTCTCCTTTCTATAATTGTAATGAATACCGCAGCTCACAAAAACAATTGGTTATCCATTGTGACAAAAAAGTACCCGGCAATTGAAAATGTAAATAAAACGCAAAATATTTAATTATTCATCAATATTTGTTCATATTTGTTCGGCTTCAAAGTAATTCATACCAGATGTAATACATTTAAGCCTCGAAACACTTTCCATAAGCACTTTTGGGATGAATCCTACAGTGAATTTTATTTCATATTTTCGATCGACTGAAAACGGATTCCACGGAGCGGCAATTTCAGTTTGGGAAACAAGAAAAAATCACACGGAGCCAAATGTGGTGAATACGGTGGTTGATCGATGGTACACATTGTATTTTTGGCTTTTATTTCGGTCACAATCGTGGCTCGATGCGATGTTGCATTATGATCATATAAAATCCAGAATTGTTCTTGCACAATTCTGGCCATTTTCGACTGCTGTACTCACGACTCTATATGGCAAAATAGAACTCCTTATTGTCCGTCTGCTCTTCCGGAACAAATTCATGACGCAACAAACCACGAATATCAAAAAAACAATGAGCATCACTTTGATTTTTGAGCGGCTTTGGTGTGGTTTTTTGGTTTCGTCGGTTTTTTCCCCCTTCATTCCGATGATTGTTGACTTGTTTGAATGTCAAATTCATAAACCCATGTCTCTTCGGCAGTTATAACGCTCTCCATGACTGTGGTATCGGAATTCGCACGATCAAGCATGTTCAAAGAGACCTGTTTAAGGTACTGTTTTTGAAAAGAGTTCAGCTTTATCGGGACGAGTCGAGCAAGAACGCATTTCACATTCAAAATACCTTTCAAAATCATTCGAATGGACTCGCTAGAGATGTCGAGCTCTCTTGCCAATTCTCTAGCACTTGCTTAACGATTTTCAAGCACCATATTCTTTACTTTTTTAATATTTTCATCAGTTGAAGGACGTCCAGAACCAAGCATATCTTCACAATCTTTTGACCGTCTCTGAAGGATTTGAACCACTTGTGGTGGCTTGTGTTTTTTATAAAACTGAATCACCGCACACGAAATTTGGTTGAAAATACAAAAGTTGAGAAAAATTCTTTCTTCGATACTTTTATCCATCGCAACAGAAATCGCAACGCACTACTGAGGTGTACCGACTTAAACAGCTGCTGTAAAGAAATCTCATATTTGGCATAGAAATTAAGGACAGTCCTACCAACTGAGCAAAATATATTTTTTGTTAATATCTTTTACCCGGGGAACTTAAATAACAATTTCCGGGTACATTTTTCTCACTATGTATAACACCTATTAGATATCTGTCCAAGGACGATTGAAGTAAACAATACTAAGCATTATCATATGAAATGAGGCAACGGTAAATTTCCCTATGAGTATTAAGTGTTCATTAACATCGACAACTATCTTTTAAAAAGCATTAGGATAAAATATATTAACTGAAGCGGTATGACGGAGCATTTTACTTCAAAATTGGGTTCTACAGTATATAATTTTCATAATCAGTTTTAAAATAGTTTCAATGCTTGCATGTTTGTGAAAAAAAAGATTATATAGATATATGCCAAACCAATATACGCCTAGCTGAATTTTTGATTCACATCAAACGGTATATATTTATATATATTTATGCTATCCTTCTAACATTCAAAAGCGCAATGGTTTGTTATTAGGAATTTAGCTTTTTATTTGTCGAGGTCCGGCCAATATATCTACTTTCAAATAAATCTAAAAAATTCAGCTCGCATTGATCTGCGCTCAGCATACAATGTTTCATATGGAAATTTTATAGTCCTTGTAAAAAAATTTACTCCTGAGTATTTTCCATATATTGGAAAATATATCAAAAATTATTGTTGACATAAGAATAATTAAATTTTTTATAGCATTAAACTCAAGTTAAATGTTTATAGAAACTATATTTGAAGTATTCATGCGGATTCAAGCACAATTTTATAGTTATTTTGAGCATTTACGAATTTTTATTTCAGATATTACGAAAATGCTTCACGTATTGAAAATTATGGACATACTTTTAAAAGTAGCTATTAGCTTTCGGAATACATGCCTTTGAAATTTTTAAAATTTTATCAATATTAAGTTTCATATCAAATTATTTTTATTTGTTATTTATTTGAGCTTAGTTTTCTACTCAAAGCAACACATCGACGAGCTAATGTAACTACTTAATGGATTACGTAATAAAAATTAACGCGTTTGTAATGTACAAAACACAAAACGTTTTCGATATAATAAACTTCCGTGTGTTAAACCGTCGGCAGTTAACTTCAAATATACTACAATTAACGTTGATTTGACGCACTTCAAACTAAAAATTAAAATGAAAGCAAAAAATGCTTTAAAACACGTTAAAAATCTAATGAAATCGATTTTATAAAATAAAACTGACGACGGCAAGGAATTTAAAGTGAATTTTTTGTTGTCATCAAACACGCGTACGCAGTTGGAACTGTTTCCAGCGTGTTGTGGCGGTGCTGCAAGAAAATGCGTACACCTCAAAAAACAAAAAAAAACACCAAAATTTAGTACACATGTGTGCCGGAAAATTTTCAGCTACAATGGAGCAAATAGCAGCGGCGAATATCGAGTTGCATAATTCGCCGTAATTCAATAAGTGAATGAAACACGCGTAAAATACAATTTCAAATTGGGTGTCACGGTATATATGAAATGAAGGAATATGTCTAATTTTTAGTCAAACAACATAATTACGCGCTGGCAATTTTAGCAAACAATTAGTTATTTAGCCGAAATAAAACTTTATTTACATACCGACGCATTTGCGTTGTTATCCTTATAAATCATTGCATGAGTCCTGAACACTACAGAGAGTACACACTCAGTTTTCAAAAAGCAGACTCAAGGCAACATACTCACTTCCCCTTGTGCCTGCTCACTCACTCGAACCGAGAATTATTTAAAAAGAGCGCTGCCGCACTCTCAACTGTACTTCTCATTTCGCCGTAATTATAGTACTCACTCACTTAAACACACTCTCGGAGCGTCGCCGCTCATTTGCGCGCTCTTCGCTCCACTCGCCATATTCAAGCATATTGCCATTTCGTTCAGCACACAGCAGCTGTACTCTTCGCCACAATTCATAGCGATTTCGTAGTGGCAATAAAATAAAAAAGAACGGCGAAAGTAACAAAAACAAACCATAAAAATTGACGGCCAACACGTGTGCGTGAGCCACAACTACAGCAACAGCAACTGTGGCAGCAACAAAAAGGCAAGTAGCTTATTTTCGTATGACCGCAAAACAGCCAACGCGTCGACATGAAATATGAGCAAAACAAACCCTGCCGCTCGCGGCGCCGCTACTCTCAGCACAACGGGCCCGCTACGGCAGCGGGTTGATGGCTGACGGCTGATGGCTGAATATTTGCCGATTGGCGATTGTCGTTGGCAGCGCAGAGCGCCATTATTGCACTTGTTCGCTCAGTGCGCGCAAGTAACAAACAATATATACACACATATGTATGTATGTATGTATGTGTGGGTCTGAGTGAAGAATTCCTGACTACATTTTTCATTATCTCCTGTATGACTGTCGAATGTGTCTTATAATTTTGAGGAAGTGATTTTCCGCTAAGGTGATCGGTTGTTAATATCAGTGTAATTAAAATAGGAATTTTGCTTCGACTTTGAAATTTTTTTTACAGAAATTTCGCCGCAGAGGCAAATACTTCATAGAGCCTTGCTCTCATCAACTTCAGTCTCAGCCACCATTCATTTATTCATCTTTCGTTTATATACGTAAATAATATCCTTTTACTGCCACTTCACTCGGACAGCGCACACACATGCTCTCGCCTTGGCGCGCCTCTTGCAGTGCTGGCCCCACTTATGTACTCGCCGCCGCCACCACCACCACAAATGATTGTCACAAACGTGTGCAAAAATGAGAGGTGCAATTTTTTTCGTTAACAGCTCCTACTGCCATCGCAATAATGATACTTTGGCTATGCTTTCGCTACCATTGCTTATAAATGTTGTTATTAATATTGTTGTTGTTGTTGTCATTGCTGCCAATCGTCAACTTCAAAGTGGTCGTTACCACTTCGTCTTCGACTTCGGCGTCACCGGCAACGTCGTCGCGGTCGTCGTCGTCGTCATAGTCATCGTCGTCATTGTCGTAGCCGTCGTCTACTTTGGCTTTATTTGGCAGCCACTGCCTTTGAACGTCTAATGAAAGCGACTGATGTACAGATGTTGTTGCTGCTTGTGCTTTTGGATGTTGCTGTCGTCGTTGCCATTTGATAAATTGCGTTTATAAGAAAGAGATGAATTGTCATGCACACATAACAAATACTCCTTCTCTTCATCGTCGTCGTCGTCGTCGTTGTTGTCGTTGTCGTGGTCGCCATTGCCATCGTCATCATCATCGTCAGCGCTGTCATCGTGGCCGCAATCGTTGCCAGTTGCATGCAACCTTCTTCATTACCGTCACCACCCAACGTTCAACGACCAAAAGACTGGCTGTCTTATGTGGGCTCTCTCTACCAAACGAATGTTGTTGTAGTACTTGCAGTTCCACACACACACACACAGACATATGTTTGTATGCATTTTATGTGAGCATGTATGTGTGCACTCGAAGGCGTATTATATGCGCATAAAGGATGTTAATGGTTCGGTTCGGTTTTTGGGTGTTGGTGGGGTGGTGTGCGCAAAGTGGGCGCCGCTGTAAATCATCTCCACACATGGAGTTGCACTTTTTCACTACAAAATATTTGAGTTGTACTCAAACTATGCTAGCTGCACCTTGTGAATTGCCGTAGTTAGCGTTTTTATTGCTTGCTTTGCAGTTATTGTTGTCGTTGCCACCACTTTACGCTCATTCGCTCAGCTGCAGCGTGAAAAAATAGAAGCGCCTCCACGTTACTTTTGAGCGAATGTCCATCGTAAGGTCGCAAACTGCTGCTGACAATTTTTTCGTACGTCTTCGTTGTTTTTATTGTTGTTGATATGCTTTTAGTGCTGTTGTTGTAGTCATTGGTTGGTGTTGCACCCTTTGCCATTGCAGTGTCAGGCGCATTGAAGGAAAATTCTTACATGACCAGCAATGTACTATATTAAACAACAACAACAATGCCGTTTTTTTGTTGTTGTACGAGGAGTTGTTAGTGCTTATTTTAAGCTGAGGTTTGCTAGTATTGGAAGCTTCAAATGCTGCTTACAGTGTAATAAAAGTCCAAACTAACAAGCAACAACAACAACGATATAAGGCCAATAAGTCTATTCTGCCAGCAACAACAATAAAAAAGTTAAAGAATTTATGCAAAAAAAGCTATATTTTTATAATTTAATTAGAGTTGTAAACCAACAACAACAAGCATTGTTTTTGTACAATTACAACAAAAACTTTACATTTTTAAAAGTTTTTACCAAAATTTTAAAGATATATTTTAAGTAAAAAATATTTTTAAAATAATAATTACCACTTTAATAATTTATTTTAGTTTTGAAAAAATAGAAAACAACAAAAATATTTTTTTGGAATTTACAACAAGAAATAATATTTTTAAAACATAATTTTATAATTATTCTTTTCAAATAAGTAATTTATTTTGCGTTTTAAAACAATAAAAAAAACATAAAAATTTTGGTTGGAATATACAACAACAAAAAATATTTTTAAAACATAATTTTTTTTTTTCAAATTAGAAAGGAAATATTTTTTAATAATTGCTCGATTTATTTTATACAATAAATTTTACAAAATTATATAAAAATTTAGTATGTAAAATAACGGGAATTATTTGCATTTTTTTTATTAATTTTTAATACAATTTAGAAATAGAAATTATTATTTTTTAAATAGTTATTGTCGTTAATATGGTGCAGGCTAATGTACTACACATTTATAACAATAAAAACAACATCATGAATACTGCTAATAAAAGCAACAACTCTTACATATTATTGCTGACCACTATATACCCTGTTAAAACTTAAACCCTATACTCACTTGAACCAAAACTCTCACCCTGTATCTGACCGTTTGTACAAATGCATTTCAACTTTAGCGCCACCCACCTCCCATTCGCTCATTTTTTTTTTGTTTTGTATTTTTTCTAAATTTCTACTATCCTTTTTTCCCTTTCTCCAACAACTTTCTGCTCTTCAGCTGCTGCTGTCGAACTTTTGCAATACTTTCAGTTTTTCCTTTTCTTCAAAGACATGGCAGCATACACAAATACCTAGGAACAAAGTTTTGCAACCACTTCTTCTTGGCTTCGTCTTGCAATTTTCAACTTTTTCTGCAGTTTTTGTATTTTTTGTTTTTGTGCCAGCTCATAACTGTCAAAGTGTGTGCTCAGTTGTATGAGTATGTGTGTGCGTGTGTGCGCAAGTGGGCGTCCACCAGCCGCATTGCAACATCCTTACTTATAGCTCAGTTTTTCCGGTCCAAACATACACATGTACAGTTAAATAGAGTTATATATATATGTACATACTAGTATACAGATGCAGCTACATTTATGTGCTTGCTTTAACTATGTATTAAATACTAAGATGCCATGTAAGACTGCATTGTTCTATTCATATCCGCTGTAAGTTTGAAATTTAAATATTTCATTTTTTGGAGACAGCATTTCAGCATTTATTCAGTTAGTTATGGCAATTTAATTTTCATGATAGTAGACATTCTCTTAGCACTTTGTCTGCATTTTTGATCACTTGAGAGTACAACTTAATAAACTAGTAATGCGATATTCATTTGCTGCTTGAATACAATAAATGGTTGTCAAATTGTAACGCTGCTTTATATGCCATATTTGAAAGGTACAAAGTTTTTCTAATTTTCTGACAATTTTATGCAATTCAGAGCATAATAGCCCTAAAATTCTAAATATAAAAGAATAATGAACAAACGTCCATTGTCTCTTAACTTCGAATTGAAAATGATTTTGCCAATAGTTTAAAATATATAATATAATACATAACCACTCTAAAAATGTTTAACTTAAATCAAAAAAGAACGTTTGTGCTTATTTCCCACATCAGAAGCTACTTTTATTACATTTGAGAAACCTTCACCAGTTAGATTAAGAAAATAGGCAAATTTTGCGTGAGGTTACGAGTAATCGCACTTTGACAGCTAGAGACGTCTGTTCTTTGTGATGTCCAGAACTCCAAGTATTGAATTAGAAAGACCGTTAAAAAGCGCCTTGAGTCTGTTAAAATTTTATTGAGGAAGAATACATACATATCGTCACCTGAAATGCAAAATAACGTATCATCAAAAAATTCAAAATTGAGTGTCTTATTGATCACGATTCACTACTTCAAATTATATACATAATATTACATATGTCCAACATTTTCAGGTTCTGTGCTCAGATATAAACCAGTTTTAATCAATTTTAAACTTTTTTTTCACTCATGCTCCATTTTATTCCGTGTTTCATTCTTGCCACTGTAAATTTCCGAAAATGTTGTTACGTTATTTTGCATTTCAGGTGACGATATGTATGTTCATTCAAACAAAAACTTATGATATAAGGAACACCTAAATTATCGCACAGTCATTCGATTCCTTATTTCGGTTTCGTGTTTAAATGGAACGAATTTAAAGAGCTTAATGTGTTCTCTTCAAATAGGTAGTTTTTGGGAACATATATATATTTATAAATTCATAAATAAATTATGAACAAAAGATTAAAAAAAAATCAAATTTTTCCCAAGTTATTAGAATAGTCCTCCACTGCTGCAGTAATTGCGGCCTTCACCGTGCTTGAAAACAAAAAAAATAAAAAATATTAATCTGTAAGGTATTGCCCACATAATGAACCACGATTTTTAAACAAATTGAAATTTCACAAAATGGCAGACATTGAAATTAAAATGTCGCATCCTATGATCGATAAACTTTCTAGTTTATGGTAGAATGGCCTAAACCTCATTGTATAGAGAAACATGTACATATAAAATAAACGAAATCAAAATTCTCAAAGCTTCACACTATGTGTGCCCCTTCAGAATAAACAAAATGATATTGATCATTTGAAGATATAACTGGCATTAATCGAAATTTTTTTAATGATTTTAAATAATTAGCCAAATATTTGAAAGCAAAATATTAAACCGTGATCCCGAAAATTATTTGAAATCCTTTGCGATGCCAGATGGAGTTCAGTTGCTAAGTCTAAGAAGGAGTAGTCATCCTTTAGGATGCCTGCGCTTGACGTGAACTTTAATAGACTCTGCGGTCTCACTATCGATGCACTGATTAATCTCTGTTAAAATTTTTGAAAGTAAAGAACAGCGATTTAACCTTCCTCAATAAGTTAACAACCAAACTTTTGAGGGAATAAACTTTGGAATGGTGCTTACACTAATTTCTTGTTAACCATAACTTCAGAAAAAAGTATAAGTGGAAATTAAATATCATTGATTTTGGATAAGTATGTGGCTTTATTGGTAAAATAACCTTCTTCTTCCTAAAATCAGTTGAGAAATTCCGAACCATATAAGTTTTGGGTTTCAAAGCAATCAATTCTAAATTTTGCCTTCTAAAATATACAGATTTATGCATGTAGAACTAAAATACTCGTAAAATACTCATTCAAAATATCTCAGTTGGTGTGTATTTATTGCTGAATTGTGTCTTCTCTTCATTTTAGAAGTTAATATTAAAGGTGATGACAGAAATACATATGTCCTCTTAAGCGTATAATCCGTATGTTTAAGGGGTACACTTAGTGTGCCAGTCCAAAAAAATCGATTTTTGTGCTTTAAAAGAGAAATATTGTATCAATTTTTGTTTTAATTTTAAAGCTACATTTAAACATATTTACATTTCCAATATACATAATAAAATTTTTGTTTGGAAAAATTAAATAATTTTCGGGATTTCCGATGGCGCTAAAAAAATATGCTGCATTTCTGCACTGATTCCGGCCTTCTCTGTGAATGAAACCTAATAAAAATTGCGTTAAACTAGAACTTGTTGTCCCTACAACGTCTTCTCATAGAATTCTATATATGTCTTCCGATCGAAAAAAAAGTCAAAGCTAGACAAAAGGACAGCATTTTTGAGAATAAAGTTGAATTTTATACAGAATTTTGTCTCTTTAAGCCTCAAAAATTCCATTTTTGATCAGATAAAAAAAAACATGAAAATTGTCTACATTATATGGAGAACTAAAGCATACAGACTTTCAAAAAAAATTATTCAAAAAAATATTATATATATCGATTCATTCATTGCAGCAAATTCGAAAATAGCTGTTTCGAGAAAATCCAGTTTAAAGTTAAACCGCTGGAGCTGGTTGAACTGAGCGGCTACATTTTAGAAGGCCGCAACGCAAAAAATATTTGTAATATTCATGTAAAGATTTAGTAAGGTTTTTTTTTTTTAAGGGGTTACATGGGTTTCGCGGGTAAAAAACAACCTTATTTCACCAATTTTGTTCTCATATAAAAAATTAAATATTTTAATAGAATTTTTTATTTCTACCTGCAAAAATACACTCAAAGAAACACAAAGAAATTCTGAAATTTTTGGAAAAAATATTTTAAGCCCAGTCATTGCGACGCCATTTCCGGTGACCCCTCGGAAAAAAGATGCGCCCGCGTTGGCAGGATAACTCCTTACAGAATCATCTAAAGTGAAAAAATAGGTGTTTTAGTTAAAAGTTTGACTTAGAACTTGGACGAAGGAAAAAAAGAAATGAAAATTGGATTATTGGCAGACATTTTTACAAAAAAAATGAAAATTTCATTGAAAAATTCACAACACTTTTTTTTCAAAAGTTGTAATCGAAAAAAAATCCTTCGTTCAAGTCTTGAAGAATTGTATCTCAAAGACCTGCGTAAAATTTCATGAAGGTCGGTTGAGTAGTACTCGAGAAATCTTACTAACCGATTTAAAAAACACAGTTTCGAGAAACACGCGTTTAAAAAGGGCGCACTTAGCCTAGCCAGCCACGAGCGCACAAGTTCTTAAGGCTGTATCTCCGAAACTATTACTCGGATTAACTTGAAAATTTAGAATAATATTTAACAGGAGTAGAATTTAATAAAACAATAAAAAAATATTTTTTGAAATTCGTGAAGCCATGTAACCCCTTAAAGGCAGTCTATACCATGTCATAATAAAATATGCAAAATAGTGAAAAGGGGTTTAAGATATCGATTTGAAATTTTGCACAGATTCTTTCTTCCCCAAGTAGCTGCTCATTTGTTGGAACTGCTGATATCGTACTAATATAGCATATAGCTGCCATACAAACTGAGCGATCGAACACAAGTCCTTGTATGAAAAACTTTTTTATTTTACAAGATATCTTCACAAACTGGATTGAAATTCAGCACGGATCATTGCGCAAGACAGCGATAAAATAACTGAAGAAATTTTCTAGATCGGACAACTATAGCATTTAGCTGGCATAAAATCTGTGTCTCAAAAACAAGTTTTTGTAAGAAAATTGAAACCTGTGAAACTTGTTGTAGCCAGAGTGCAGCCCAAGTTAAGGTTTTTTCTTGTTTACCGTAATATTATTGATATTTTTTTGTCATGTACAAACAGGCTTCTGCGTTAAATTTTGTTCAAAGACGAAAGTAATTTGGAACTTCTCGTTTACATTGACTCTGTCGTCACACATTCGCACTTTTTGGCAAATCATTGTTTGGCTGGCAGACATTTTATTATGCCCGTGCACGCACACACAAATATGCTATAAATATGAATGTATGTGTTTACCACTGAAAGGATATTTTGTGCTGCTGGTAGGCGCAATGTTGCCGCACGTTTATCAGAATGCCATTACGCCAGTATCTTACTGTACGAAGCCAACTTGCTACAATTAAAATTGTTGTTGTTGTTATTACTGAGTGTCGCTGTTGCTGTTGCGCTTACCGCTGTCACTGTTGTTTGTTTACGTTGTTTATCTGGCGCTGCGGTGCCGACCTTCCTTGCGGAATCACTTGCAAATCCACAACCACACGTCAATCAAAGTCTCATAAATTTGTCACCGCAAACAAGAAAAATTAAAAAAGAAAACAACGAAGAGGCACAAGCACACAAAAGGGGGCATGGTTGTACAACAACAACAAAGCAACTATTCAACGCCGACGCAAGCAACGGCAATTTAGCAGCACTTTCCCATATATATATGTACATATGGATGTATGTGTGTGTAAACAATAACAATGACGTGCACAAACCAACGCGCAAACACAAACACACAGACAAATGTTTATTTATTAAATAAAAACGCGTTGCAATGCCTTTTGGAAAAAGCCTGGCAATCAGCTGTTTTTGATGAATTTTCGGTATAGCGAAATGCCGCTATTGTGTTTTTACTATGCTGTCGCCGCGTGGTTGTTGCTGTTGTATGCGCGGCAATTTTCACATGCGACGCTGGGATGTTGCAAATAAAAGTGCGCAATGACATGAAAACAACGACGAAAAATTGCAGCATCATCGTCGGCGGCGGCAGCAGCAGCACCAGCAGCCAGCTATACAGTAGCGACAACAAAATGAATGTGAAGCAAGAATAACAACGGCTACCGCCACCGCCGCCAAATCAGCGAAGTAATTTTTCATTTTCCTAAACGAAAAATTGAGGAACAACGAACCAGCGAGACAGCCAGCCGGGCCAACAGTTAGCGGCCCAACAATAAAGCGACGGCAATGCTAGCTGCGACCAACTAACCAACCAACCAGCCAACCGACAATACAAAACGAAGGCCACAGATGTGCTGCTGGCGCTGATGCTGATACCGCTGTTGTTGGTATTATTGTTGTTGTTGTTGTACGTTTTTGTTGTTGTTGTTGTTGTATTTTGTTGTTGTTGTATTTTATTGTTGTTGTTGTTGTGGCAAAGTTACCTAAATATCGCCGCCACCGCCACGCGAAGTCGGCAGAGAGAGCGAGAAAGAGCGGACACAGAAAAAGCTCGATGAAAAATTGCCTGGGAATATGTGTTAACCGCTTTTTAAACTGCCACTAGGACTCGACGATGTAGACGGTAGTGTACAACAACAATGCCAATAAGAATAAATAGTAACACTGTTTGACCGAGCGACGGTGAATAACAAAAGTGAAAAAGGACTCTGTCTGTAGGACCTCCATGTACATACATACATACATACATATACACCTAGTGACTCTCCTTGTTGCGCGCGTGCTCAGCAACTAAAAGTGAGCGCTCAAAGGGGCGCGTGTCAAGGAAGGCGCCGAATTTCGGGAAGCCGAATTTGCTGCCATATAAGACTAAATGGAGTAACTGTGAAAGTTTGGGGGTGCTACAATGCATATTTACTCAGTCACTAACGGTAGTGAGTGCATTTATATGAAAAAGGCGATGAGGCAGTAAGTTTGGCTGGCTGGCGGGCAGGACGAAGAGCGTACGCAACACAAAGGAGTGTGAAAATTTCCAACGTGCTAACAGAAAATGATTTATTAGCAACAAATTTGTTAGTAAAATTTGCTGTTGGCCCAAAAGTTAAATGTGTCACACACTGCCGCCGTCGCCGTCGTGGCATGCAATGTTGACAGCGCTATAAAAAACGCTCAGCATTTTTGCGAAAGTGCCGAACAGCTGGTTTTTGGGCTAAGATAGAAATTTGAAATAAAAAAATATATTTTTTCGAAATGGAAAACACTCCATACAAATTTAGTGTGAATTTTTAAAACAGTTCAATTGCTTAAAATTAGCGAGCGATAAGTATTATATAAGCGCGTAGCTATAGTGGGTGGGGTTTGACGTCTTTGCAATCCCCGCGCCACGCGTCTTCACGGCAGCGCAAAGAAACAGTTGACTCTTACAAAAAATATAACTTTCGAAGGCGTTACCTTTTCTTGTCTACACAAGCACACAACAAAAACAACAACGTCCAACTAAAGTACATAAAAGCAACGAACAACAACAAACAAACAGCGGCTGTTTTGTCGGAAGACTAATACGCGCACACAAGCACATACTAGCATACACACACACGCACACACATGAACACATGCTTGTACAAAGCCAGTCGTCAGCCGACAACTGCAAGAGCAACGCTAACGACAACGACGAAGACAGACAGCAACGGCAACAGCCCTCAGTCAGCCAAAGCGACAGCCCCAGCAATTCATAGTGTGGCGTAAGAAAAGCTAGGCGTCTGATTTGCAGAAAGAAAAATGAGAGGAGCTCACAAATCGGCAGCAGCAGCAGCAACAGCACAAATCCCTCAACATCGCAGGGAAAATTAGTGCGGACCAGTGATCGGGTTGTAGTAGCCCCTTCTTGTAGGAGTTTGCGAGCGAATGCAAGCGAGCGAACCTCTTTTTTGAGCGCTTTTTGACTGACTGATATGTAGAATTGCAACATATAACAACAACAGTCGGGCATATGCAACAACGAGTGCACTGCAAGGAATCACAGGCGAAAATTTTGCTATGTTGTTGTTGTTATGTGCATCCTACATTAATAGAGTCGCTTTTCATACTATATTTAGTTGGAGAAAGGCTGCACCCGGAGTTTTTATAAGGATGCCTGATTTTCTCTAAAGTTCATCATATTTGCTCATATTCTAGAGAAATTCGAAAAAAGTACAAAATATAAGTTTTTTTCAGAAATTTCAATTCTGTTACAAAATCATTGTTTTAGGGGACTATTTTTGTGTTTGGATAATATTTTTTGAGCAGCTTTGGCCGGAATCTCCTGCCAGAACAGTGGCGTAGAATTGAAAAATCTTGCAGTTGATTAACCCATTTAAATCAGTTTCTTGCCTGCTTTGAATATATGTATGTATACCCTTTAGATTTTCTCGATATTTGTAGAAGAATAGATTTTGTTTTTTTGGCCATCAAAACTCTTTAATAATTTGAAATTTTTTTCCCTTTCACTTCGGAAAGGCCTATTTGAATTATTTCAAGCGCTGGAAGTTGGCTGGAAGCAATGATGGTTGTTCGTTTTAGTATTTTACTTTAACTGTAATCGAGATACTTACTTTTCAAAAATTCATAACAAAAATGGCAGCTAAAGTCAGAACGACTAAACTAATACTGATTCTCTCAGTAATAACCAACTTTTTTCACTTACCTGATTATTTCTTACCAAAACAAAAAAAAATCTTAACTATTTTTTTCGAAGAAAATCCCAAACAGCATGCATTTCGAATACAAAATTACGAAATATTGTTGGATTAAATATCCTGGATTGCCAATACAAATTTTCTGTTGAATAAACTGTAATATTAAAGAGATTTTTCTCATTTTTGTCCTCTCAATTTTTAATTGTTCAAAAAAAATTATTAGGGGGTTTTAAATATTTAAGAATGTAGGCTTAGAGATTTGAAAGGGAGATTTCAAAATAAATTCAAGTTTTATTTATTTAATTTGTTTACACGAACCAAAATATATCTGACAAGTACTCAGACATACATAAGTCACATAACTTCAAAACTTTCAATTATTTCGCTAATTTCCAGGCAATGACTCAATTAACTCGCTTTAAAAGTCCTTTAAGTGAGTAATGAAATTTTGAAAAATGCGCTACTCTATTTATTATTTATGTGCATTTATTATTTTTTTTTTTTTCAAAATAATCCATCACATTTTCGCCGCTTCATTAATGGCCATAGTGAGTGGCCTTAAGTTCGCCACTGAGCGGCGGAGAGGCGCAAATGCACGTAAGAAGCGGAATTTAGCGAGAGCAATAACGCAAACCGCACTACACGGCTGCTGCCTGGCTTGCGGTGAGCGAGTGAGTATTGGTTATTTTATTGTTGTTGCTGACAACATAGCTAGTAATGGTGTTGATGAAAATGATGAGTGTAGTGCTTACACCTGAATACAACCAGCACGTAGCCGTGTGTGTAGTGAATAGTAGAGCAACAACAAAACAGAAAATGCTACGCGACACGCTCGACTAACAACACAGCAACTGCAACAACAACAACAACAATAACAAGAGTAGTCTGCAACAACAGTTGTGAGTACAGCGAGCATAGTTAAACCCACCCACCGACCATTCAGCGCACAGCTCACAGAACAGCAGCCAACATTGCAACAAGAACAACGCAAACAACAAAAGCACAACAGCAACAAGAACAGCATACGAGTCGACAACGATGTTGGCCAAAAGACTGAAAACCGAACTGATGCAAACTGCCACTCACTCAAGCGAATATAACAAATGGGATTGGTTTTTGCTGATTTTCAAAGGGGGGGGCGCGCACGGCGTGTGAAATGCTTACGCGCAGGGGGCAGTTTGGGGGGTGTGTTGGTTGAAGCAGGTAGGCCAAAGAAGAGTGACGCACAGCAAGTAAGAGTCAAAGTTGGCAATGAGCGATAGAGCAATGCGTGCGCGCCGCACCAAGCATGTGAGGAGGTAGTGGAGGCACATGCAAACATGCACACACACTTATGTATACAAAACGGTATTTCATCAACATGATATAAGCCATCTCATTTCAGCTAAAGCCAAATAAATTTCAAATGTTTGCGCGAAATGCGACGATGTCAATGCGTTGTTGTGCGGGGTTGACGGACAAAAGCAACAACAACAAGGCGGCGTTTGAGCTAAGTTGAATTTCTACTCAAAACGGGCAGCCCAACCTGTGCGCTGTTATTGTTATCACTCCCGCTCGCTTTTGGGGCGCTGTGCTGACGAGCGCTCTTCGCAGAATGATGGGCGCATGAAAGGTGAAGGCGGCACCAGTGGCGTACTGCAGTCAAGAAACAACAACAGATGATGGAGCAGGAATGTTGCAAGTTCAAGATGTGTACATTTGTAGATATGTATTGAGAAGAGGCAGCAAGATTACAACTCAAGTTTTTGAGCGAAGATCGAGTAAAGTATGCCCGAAAATAAGAGCTTCCACAAACAATTTGCACTGGAGCGCGCAGAACGTTCCACAACATAGCGAAATATTGTGGGGATGCGCATTCATACGACGGGCAACAACAATTAAGTGTGGTTGGTGTGTGACAAGTGAGCGCCAATATCGTATATTTTGCTTTTGCCTTACCTTTTCACTTGTGGGCATGTCACAAGAGGCGTACTAACAAATCAGTCATTCCTACTTTTATGAGCGCTTCGCCGCGGCAGCGAACACTCAACGCGCTCCCATGAAATCATATAAAACCGTGTGGCTTGCGCTCTTTCAACACGAATGCAGTTTATGAGTATTATTGATAGTTAGATGAATTCGCTGGTTGCTTTCAAACACGGCGAATTCACAGTAGATTCTTATTTACGCTCTTCAGTTTGCCCTTTCCTTCGTGTGTAGATATGTGCGCTTTGCTTGATTACCCCATGCTCTTCGCCGCATTTTGCTTACCGAGTACTCGCAACCAAACATTCTCTTCGCAGCCGTACATGAGAGAGCGCACTTCATTTTCAATCATTGAATGCCTCTCCACCGCTGCTATTTCCACTGATACGACGACTGTTTACCTTCCAAAGCGGCCGCTACATACTTGCTACTCTTTTTCTTCTTCTTCTTCGTAGCTTCTTAAACAACTACCACCGCCACGCATGCCATCGCATTCGTACACGTGCGCTCTGCGCCTAGTGCGCGCTCTTTCGCACTATTTTAATGGCACAATTGTTGCTCTACTCGCAATGCGCCTGCTTGCACTTGAAACGCGCTATCCGTTAACAGCGCTACGGCCGTTCTTTCTTTCCTACACTGTCGAGTCATCCATCTAGCCATCCATCCATCTGCTGCGTACGCTTGGCTGGTTGACTGCATGTTGTTGGTTTTGTTGTTCTTGTGCTATAGTGCCGTTGTGCTGTGTGGTGCGCTTGACTCGTACACACATTTCGCAAGCTAGTGTTGTAGTTGTTGCTGCACCGCTGCCGCTAGCTTGATATACTTCATAGCGCTGAGTGCGAGCGCGCTCTGTGCTCGGTGCTTGGTGTCTGTGCTTGTGTGTGTGTGTGTGTTTATCTGCCTATCGGAGTGTCGTCGGCAGCGGCTATTATTTACCCCCGCCAAGTGTAGTTGCCGTTGTGATTGACAAGCCCAGTGTGTGTTTGCCTTCGAAACGCGTACAACGTGTGCTGTGTAGAAAGCGAAATATAATAAGCGTAAATTTCCAATTCATTTTGTGTGCCCAAACAAAAAATCGCAACAATAACAATACGAAAATTCTACTTTACAATTGCACAGTCTACAACGGTAACGTGTAACGCGATTTAACGGTAAATAAATAAATATTTTTGAAAATTGCAACAAACACGCGGCATAAATTCGTACATTTCGTTCAACTTTACAAACAAAACGGTATATATTTTTTGAAAAAAAAAAAAAACAATTGTTGCAAAATATTTTGCATATTTCTGCTACATCGCTCCAAATTAAGTAATTTATAAGTGTGTGACAGTTGCGCGCGCCTAAAAGTGCATCGAACGCCGCAAATTGAACGCTGCTGCATTGCCGTCGCTAGTGGAGCGTTTGGCATGCATTAGCAGGACTTTTGCAAGTTGACAGGATTTCGACGCAGCGGGCGCTCATAAGACGCACGGCCGGACGGCACACACAGTGCAACGGCAGGCAGACGGCAGCCGCAGTCAGTTAGTCGGCGGCGTGTAGGTGCGCGTTCTAAGAAGTGCGCCTTGTGCTGCAGTTAGTGTGTGTTTTCTTCAGTCGATTTTCGTGAGTGCAGCAGCAGGTCGCGCCGAGTTAAACAGGCAAGCCAAGCCAGTCGAGTGCAGACAACTAAGCCGCAGAAAACAAGTCATTTGCCAGTTGCTGCTGCCACTCTATGCGCGAATGGAATACAAAACGCAAATTAAAGCCTAAACAAAATAAAAAAGAAATTGAAAGGATTTCGCGTAGAAATAAGAAAACTAAAGTTATGCGCGAAAGTACATTACAAATACAATAAGCTTCAGCGTGTTATACAAAAACAAAGAAGAAAACAATTTTAGCGTATATAGAACTGTCTGAAATGTGCTTGCATTTGATTTGCGCGTGAAACTTTTAATTTGCCATAAACAGTTATTTATTTGCTTACATTCATTTGCGAATTCATCCAATCGCCGCTTTGAACAAAATATTTTTTTTTGTTGTGTGATCAAAACATAAGTTTTTGTAAGCGCCTTTAGCAGTGCTAGCCGCCATGTCAGTTTGTGAAACGCGTCGGTAATTAAAGTGTGATAAACGTCGCAGTCGTCGGTGACAAATCGTGAAAAATTCGTGAAAAACAGCAAAACTGACAATTCGCAGTGCAGCGCTTCGCGTGAAAGTCAAATTTTACAAAAAATATAATTTGCTTATGCATTTTTTTGTAGCAAAAAAAAAACCAACAACTAAACACAACCAATTATTTTACAAAAAATAAATAAGAGCAAGTTAAGAAGTAGCAGTTTAGAATTGTTAGAGGAAGCAAGTGAATTCCTACAAAGTTATTGACTTGCAAGGTGAGCGAGCGTACGATGTCGATGAAGCTGTGATATTTGTGAGCATATACACGCTAACAACAACTACTACTAAGACAGGACGTGGCAAAAACGCCACTGATGTACTAGAGGAATTTTCTAAAAGCAAGCAAGCAAACAACAACAACAAAGGAAGGCGTTAAAAATTTTACCTACAACACAAAAGCAACTTAACTTTTCCACGGAAACTTTGTATACGAGCAACTGCAACAAAAACAACGAGTGTTACACAAAAAAAAAAAGAAACAAAACATCTTCGGCGGTATTGACAAGCCAGCAAAGAAAGCAACAAACAACAACAACAGCTAAAACAAGCAGCTAACACTAAAATGTATTTATGACAGCTGCAACAATATATGCAAATAATACAAGCTGAACCACAACAACAACAATAAGCAGGCAAAAAGGTACGCAAAAGATTTGCGTCGAAGTCAAATGTCAAGCCGCTGAGCAGGAGAGCAAGAAGCAAGCAACCAACCAACAACAACAAAAACCAATCCGAAGCAATCAAGTATACTAAAACGCAAAATTATATACGAGCACTAAGCGCTAAACCAACATAAGTAAATATTAATTAATACAACTAAATGTAAAGGAATATTTATTGCAAAAACAAAACAATATACAAGCATTGTATACGATTTTAAAGCAAATTTAATTAATTATAAACAACAACAACATTCGAGGATAAGCACAAACTCCTCAAACGTCAAAGTTAGAAAAATAACAAAAACAAAAAATCCAAAATAACAAAAAAAACAGTTATACACAACAATCAACTGCAATACAAGTATAAAAAATATATAAAAAGTGCGCCAAGCATATTTAAAATAAATAAATTAAAACCTAAATAAATATTTTACTTGCAACAAAAATCTAATATATGTACGTTCCGTCGCGTTTTTCCGTCGCGTGTGTCGTTCGAGTTATCTCCAAATCACCCACAAAACCAATAAATTGCAAACAAATGTGCCTGTGTTGCAGTAAAATTGCAAAGTAATCTCAGAATTAGAAAGAAAAGAAGAAACAGCAGTGTGAACCAAAAAAATTTGCATGAAGCGCTTGCAAATTGAGTCGAGAGTGTTGTGTGCCGCAGTTTTGCAATAAAACTTGAAACAAGTCAAAATAACAAAATACAATTTTCATAAACTACAGTTAACAGCGCCAATTAGTGGACTTGCGAGTCGGCCACCGACAAGAAAAGCCCCCAACAGCAACTGCATCCAAAGAGAAACAACTCGGCAAACGTTGCATAGCGCGTGCTGCTTGCAAAAGTGGCACAGGTCGGGCTGGACATCGCTCCCAGAGCATTAATGGCTCAACCTAGGGTAAGTAAAAATAGTGTTAATTATAGTTAATTTAATTATGATAAGGCTAGAAGTTAGACATACGTGTCAGGAATTAGTGTTTGAAGTCGCGCTGCAGTTGCTTTTTTGTGAGTTGTCGTTGCCACCTAGCGACGGTAATTTTATGTGAAGTTAAGAATTTAATGAATTTACCGTTATTCGTTAAGTTGTGTACATCTTTTGGTTGAGTTGGAGCAAAAAATACTTTTTTACAATTCTGCAGGTATTGAATTTGGTTGAAAAATAATTTTTTCACGATGCTGTAGGTACTAAATTTGTTGAAATATCATTTTCAAAAATCTAGAAAACATGCAATAAAACAAAAACACTAAAATTGCATTGTAAATGCGTACAGAATAATTTTACGTTGTGCTCGTAGCTAAAAAGTGTTAAAAGTGTTGAATTTTCATTATTAAAATTAGGCGATTTTTAAAGTGAGTTTTTAAGAAATGTGCAAAATGGCGGCGTTTGAAGTAATTATTCTCGAGTAACATGAGTTAAAATATGAAAATATGATTACAATTTTTTTAAATATTTTTTTTTAATGTGTTTGAGATTTTTTTTTACACAAAATCTTTGAAAAAGTGTTTTAAATTTTTTTCTACCAAAATTTTGTAAATGTGTTTTGAACATTTTTTACTAAGTATTCACGAGAAGACAAAAAATGCTTTATAATATGAAAATTTAATACTGAGAATTTTTGAAAATATGTTTTAAAGATTTTTAACTAATTATTCCTGAGAGGATAAAAAATGCATTTAAATATCAAAATTTAATACAGAAAAATTTTGAAAATGTGCTTTAAGTTTTATTAAAACAAAATTTTAAAATTTGTACAAAAATTTTGAAAATGTGTTTTAAATTTTTTTCAAAAAAATTTTGAAAATGTATATTAAATTTTAAACAAACATTTTGAAAATGTGTTTTAATCCTTTTTAAATTTGAAAATGTGTTTCAAATTTTTTTACACAAAATTGTTCAAAATGTGTTTTTAAATCTTCTACAAAATTTTACAGCAACAAATTACGCAATACAAAGCTTCCATAAATTTTCCAAAATACTTTTCACATTTTTTTTTCTCAAAAATTTTACAAATTTAATGCACTAGTTTCCAAAAATTTTTGTACTAAAAATTTTAACCAGTACAAGCGTCCGTCCGTCCATAGCCATATAAACAGTGATTTGCACTTTTCCCCAAACTATGCTAAAATATCTTATTTAGCGCAAATTCATGTGTTACAAAAAATATTAACGTCATCATTTGCATCACGTTAACCGAATTTTCGATTGTTAAAAAAATGCTCAATGAAAAAAAAATTGAATGCTCTGCTAATATTTGCACAGCGCTGTTAAGTGATTGAGTGAGTGGATTTAAATGGCTTCATATTTTGGCAAACACTTTATTTTCACCTATATGTATGTGTACATGCGTGTGTCTAGCTGTGAATTTTTTAATTTTATTTAGGCAAAATCAAAGATAGTGGCAAAAGTGATAAAAAAAAATGCGCACTAGCTGATCAGCAAATGTCAGAGGCACTTTTTGGGCGCGTAAAATGTTGCTTTATGTTTATGTTAATGTTTAATATTTATCATTGGCTTGCATTTGCACACCTTCGCGCGTACATACAAATATACATATACATACATATGTGTAGTGGCTCCTGATCACGCTGTTTGCCTGACCTGGCCAGCTTATCACCTGCCTTAGCTTGCTAATTCCACTTGCTTTCGCTGCTCGCCGCTTGACAGTTGATAATGCGCGTATTGACAGTTGCCATGTAGAGGTGTTGAAGAAAGCTCACACCGCTGTCTGCACTATCTATTATATATATTTCTATTATATACGCGCATTTGTCGTATATGGCTGCCCAATAAAGCTCAAATGGTTGACGAATGCAGTGTTATTAAAAAAAGTTATATTAAGAAATAAGCAAAAAAGCGCCGTTAGTCACAGCTGAGGCAAAGATTTCATGTTGACTGATTATTTTCGTTGCTAATTCAAATTTTTGCTAAACAAAAATATTTAGAAATATGCTTAGATTTTTGGCAGCATATTAGACGTGAAATCTTGATTTCCTTTAATTTTAATGTTTTTAAAAATGTTGTTTTAATAAAAAATTACTCAAAATCAGTTACTAAACAACGTTGTTGACGCGAAAGTTTAAAAAAAAAATATTAAACAATTTTTAATAATTTTCAACTTCTTCAAATGCGTTTTTACACAAAAATAAGCCAAAGAAATATATTCATTATATTTAAACAATGTAAGAAAATCAATATATAAACACTGTTATAACTGAAAATATGTGCGCATTAAGTTCCGTAGCCAACTTTTTATTTGCTTAAATCTCAAATTTTTTCGCATTAACTGCTTATTTTTCTGATTTTTTTGACTCAACCAAAAACCATGCAACCTCGGCTCATCTAATTATGCGATTAAATGTGATGTACAACAAAGCCGAACTTGGCGCATATTAACATTTAAAACTGTTAATAAATTAGCAGTGATGTGCAAAATGGCGGCGGTGTATTTACATATGTGCCCCTCACAGCTTCATGCCGCACAGCTGTTGGCCGTATGCAAAATAATTCCTTTGTTTGCCTTTATGTCTGTCCGCGTTGCAGCAAAACGTGATCGCAAAATTTTCCAATAACTTTCTGAAATGTGAACTAATAAATTTTCGTACGAAATCCAGCATATAAGCGTCAAACCAATTTGAATATGCAGTTAGGAAAAAAACTAACTGTGGCGCATAAATTCAAAAGCACTTGCTGCTTGCTGCCTTCACAGCCTTTTCGTATTCAAATTTTCTACGTTTTCCAGCTTTTTCGTTCATTTTCTCAAATTCGTGTGTATTTTTCTTAAATTCATTTATTTATTTAATTTTTTTGTTGTCTTATTAGCGCCTAGCTGCTAAAGTCCTTTATTGTAGTGTAGTGTGGAGTTGTTAGCCTAAGAAATTAGCGTGTTTCGCTCACAAAAAAAAGTAATAAATAAAACCAAAATTATTTGAAAAGTAGAAAAAAGAAATGCTGCTCTTCTTTTCTGGCATTTTAATGTGGTGTAACAATGAGCTTGTTAATTTTCTGTGGTAACAGAATATGCGATTTGATATGGTTTAAATCGGTACTCGTTAGCGTTAGTTGTTGTGGGCAATGCTGCGCCCCCACCAACGATGTATTCATTAGCAACCGCTGATTTGGTTCTGAAGCGGTTCAGATATTTATTTTATTTCTTTTTGCCGAAGTGCCGAAGTTGCAATAAAAAATTATGCCGTGGAAAAAATGTGTGAAATAGAGTGCTTTAATCACAAATTTGCAGCAACTTCTTTACATAAAAAATGTGTTTTAATTTAAATGTGCGAAAATCAAAATCAAGTGATCATATTTGTTTTTCACAAAACGTCAGGTAGCATTTGGCGGCTAGCTAATTTGTGGTTTTGTGCTTTTTCCATAACTATCTTAGTCCGCATAAAAAAGTGAGGAGGGAAAGTTGTTATTGTTGTTATTAAATTCCAAAAAACATTGATTTCGGTTATAACGAAGCTATAATAAAAAAGTTTCCATACAAGAACATGATTTTGAGCTTTCAGTTTGTATGGCAGCTATATGCTATAGTTGGCCGAATTGAAAAATTTCTTCGGAGATTGTAGTGTTTGCTATGAATATGAAATTAATCTATGTCAACTTTTGTGAAAATATCTGCCCAAATAAAAAACTTCTCCTTACAAGGACTTGGTTTTAAGCGTTCGGTTTGTATGGCAGCTGTAGTTTATAGTGGCACGATAACGATGATTTCGACAAATTAGCAGCTTATTGGGGAGAAAAGCACGTACGTAAAATTAGAGACCGATATCTTAAAATCAGAGAGACTAGTTCGCGTCTATACAGACGAGCAGATATACATACATATATATATATACACATATGTTTTATAGGCTCTCCGATGTTTGTTTCTGTATTAAAACTACCTGACAAATTTAATATATACTCTTCAGGTTATAAAAAAGCTAATTTTGAAAAAATCAATTTTTTACCATATTTATGTAGGAACTGCTACATAACCTACAAGTTCACTTACCATTCTTCATAAAAATAATACGTTAAAATCATATAATAAAATTTATATTTTCGAAGAAAAAATATTATAAATAATATTAGCCATAATTAATGAGCATTAATTTAAAAAATTTAAGTAATTTCCTGCTCAAAATTTAAACCAGTTGTTCTCAGCCTTTCTCTATTCTCACATATTTGCCGCATCATCGAAGAAAATATCCGCAATTTTCCAGTAATAATATTTTATAACTGTAATTTAACGGTTTATATTCAAATGTGCATATTTTATGAGTACCTTATACATACATATATACACAGCGCAACAACTCTGATTTGACAAAATTGTATTAATGTGCCACAAGCAAGCATCAAACAGTGCGCAGTGCTGCAAGTGACATTTATGCATATGTTTGTACTTCATCCACTTACAAAGCGCACACACACACTCGTGCAAACCGATCAATGTGGCATTTTTATAGTTATCATTTCCATTTCACGCGGCAAACAAATAAATTTACGTTTGTGGTTTAATTTTCGATTTTACACCCATGAAAATTGTGCGGCTTGCCGATTAACTGCTGCAGCCAGTCACAAGCAATGGGTATGTGCGAATTGCAACGGCAACAATTAAAAGTGACAATCCTGGCGGCGGCAAAGGCGACCATACCGCAGTTGTACTTTTTATTGTTGTACGGAGCTGCGAGCTGCCATTTTTGCGCGCATTTGCCATTTTGCGGCGCGCTGGCAAGTAACCGAGCGCTCGCATATCAGCGTCGCCACTCACCTATACACCTATACAGGCGCGCATAACGCGCTCACACCGTGCGGCAGGAAAATTTTATTGCATTTTTGTCGTCAAACTCGTACGTGTGTGTGTGTGTGGTTGTGCGTATACCTTGCCAGCATTCAATGTTGTTCAATGTTACAGCGACATTTGTTGCGGTTTTATTATTTACATACGCTCCGCGCTTTTTTCACAACAATTTTGTTGTTGCTGCGGCATTTTTGCGTTTTTACTCACACATACACCTTTCAATTGCATTTTACTATAATATTTATTGTTGTTGTTAATTTTGCGCTATTCTGCGGTATACAATTACAACAATAAAATTGGCAGTGCTGGTGGAAAATTCAGAAAACAAAAAAGGAAAAAACAACAACACATACAAATGCAAAAAAGTCAGTTATCCAGCATGCAAGCCACGCTGACCGCTCATGAAATTGCACAAACACATGCACAAGTAGGTGTATGTTGCACAAGGTGCATTGTGTTGTTTGTGTGGTATATTTGTTGTTTGTTGTTGTTGGCAGGAAGCAATTTTTATACTTAATTTGATTATTTCGCATACAAAGTAAGCATACACACATATATACGTGTGTTGCAACCTATTGTGGCCATCAAATACTTAAAACCGCAGCATTGCATTTTTGCGTAGCGTTGCAAAAAAGCAACAGCAACAAATTGTTATACATTTTCATGCCGGCAAAACAAATTTATTTTCATGGCGTTTTTTATTTGCATAAAATTAAGAAGGTGTGGCGTGTGCGCGCATGTGTTGCAAGGAACAAAAAAATTTTAACAAATTTTACTGTTATTTTAATTTTTAGGTTAACCACAAAATTTGCCTTTACGTGTAATTTAAATCACGGTGGACAGATAGGAGAATTTTATTGGTCAATTTAAAATGCGCCAAAAATTTAAACGGATAATAATGGAGATTATTTATAATTAAGAAAAAATTTTAAATAAAAAATCTTAAAAATTGTTTAAAAAATATATATAAAAAAAGTATTTTAAATAAAGATAAAATTTAAATAATAAAAATATGAAATGAAATAGAAAAAATATATTTATTTTTTAGATGAAAAAAATTAAAAATTATTTGTTACAAAAAATATAAAAAAAGTATTTAAAAAAAAAAATTTAAATACAAAAAAAAATTTGAATATAAAAATATTAATATAAAAATATTTAAAAAAAAGTATTAAAAAAATATATATTTTAAATAACAAAAATATGTAAGAAAAATATTTAATAAAAGCTGCCACACACTCACCACCACATGTTGACTTTAAAATTGCACTGCAGCTCTCGAATCTTCCAACACTTGCAACGACTGCTTCAATGCCTTTAAAACAATGCAAATTTTGCTTTTCCGCATTCCAGCCTTTAGCGTTTTTTATCTTGCTTCCCCACATCTTATTGTGGCAAGTGCTACTATAAATATGTAGGCACTTACAGCTTGCACCCTTTAACTTGTGCCACACAAAAATTTCCATGTGTATTTAAATAAGCGCAGCTTAATGACGACATTGCGTGCGCGCTCCACTTGTCCTGCCGTTCGACCGGCCATCCAGCCACCACCCCGCTTTCATCACCTATCAACGCAAATACGCTCGCATATACTATGTGGCATTTGTGCGCTTGTTGTTGTTGCCGTTTGTGAAAAAAGTAAGACTGTCCAGGCCTGGCCTCTGCGACTTGTAAATTTTGAAAATAATGACGCTTAAATACAATGCATTTTTCAAAGGCTAAAGTAGCTGTGGCTCCTCGCAGGTTTGCGTGCGTCGGTTGCAACACAAGCAAGTGCACATATATGTATGTATATGGGTTTAAGTGAGTGCAATGGCTATGTGATTATAAAGTAGGGCGCCCGCAGCTTAAATGCGTCACAAATTCGGCATTTGGTGCTGGCGGGGAGTAGCAACTTGATTTGCAAAACGCTACAGAGAATATTGCAAGTGTGTGCTATTATTTGTAGTTAAATACCGTTATAATATTTCAGCTAATTTATTTTTAGTTTTCGGCATTTCAAACGAAATCTGAGCGTCTTGCAACTCACAATTAGAAAATATTTAATACTTGCAACAAGTTTTCAAATTCTCATTAATCCTACCGCATCTGCCTTTCATACACAATTTTATACCCTAAACGGGGTACATTAAGTTTGCCGTAAATTTTGTAGTACAAAAAAGTAAGCGAAGGAGATGTTTTAAAATATATATGTATGTGCATATATGAACAGCATGATGTGATGAGTCTCTTTAGCTAAGTCCTTCTCTCTGTAAATACGCGAAACAGCCTTCAAGTATTTAAGATATCGATTTAAAAATTTTCGCACGTCATTTTCTCTTAAAGCAGCTGTTCATTTGTCGGAATCGCTGATAGTCGAAAGTACTATATGAGCATATTTAGCTGCCATACAAACTCCGAAGAACGATCGAAATCAAGTGCTTGTAATGGAAAAAGTGCTTTTTCATATGATGGGATATCTTAATGAAATTTGGCATATTTTCTTGTCCAAAGCAAGCGTGCAATCTCCGAAGAAATCGTACAGAATGGATCACTATAGCATATAGCTGCTATACAAATGTAACGATCGAAATCAAGTCATTGTATGAAGCCTTTTTGTAATTGCGAAGATTATTATAGCTTTGCTGCAACCAAAGTTTAAGTTTTTTCTTCTCAAATTAATTCTCTTCTTCACTAATATCTTGCCAAAATTTAAAATTTACGCTCAGCCAATGAACCCATTTCGGCGCAACACGCTCTCTAATCGTACATCGTTTACGCTAATAAATATTTAGGAAAATTAATTTTAACAAAGGAAATGTTTATTTGAACGCATTACCGAATGCAGATAAGCATCTGTATGAAAAAAAATTAAGTAAAAAAGCAGAAAACAAAACGCTTCATCTCTCAAAAGCAGCACAGCTACAAACGAGTTGAAACAAAGTAAATTGTTTGAGGAAAAAAATGCGCGCATATTTAGACGCATATTGAACTTGAAATTACAACGCGCGGCATAAAAGGCATATACAAAAAGGTAAACTATACAAAAACAACAAACTACACAAAAACAAAAGTAAACTATACAAAAACTCACCAAAAACCGGTAAACCGATGTGAACGCTGGGCAAAAAAGCTCTAAACTCATCATTAAAGCATTTGAAGCCACAATAGACAAACTCGCCGCATAGAAGAATGCCTAAACAAAAGAATGAAATAAATTTACAAATTTAGGCAAAAGCGAAAAGTTATAAAACGCTCAGGTGTAGCCTGGTAATTTGTTTCTTTTTTCGTGTTTTCTTTGGCTGCAAGTATAAGCAACAAAAACGCAGAAGTAGAAACCAAAAAAAAAAAAAAATGAATAAGAACCATCAACTAAAAAAAAATTATAAAAAAACGCAAAGTTATAACACAAAAATCATTTAGACAAGTTGCACGCTGCTCATTAAATTAAATGAGCCATCAGCACGCAATTTATTTTAGTATTTTTGAGTAACTTCTTTGACAGGTATTTTTCGACGACCTCAGTGACGGCGGCGCAAACTAACAGTCAGCTCGGGTACAAATGTAAATGCTGTTTTTTTTGCTTTTTGGTGGATTTTTACAATTCTTACGCGAACACGTACTAAGCTCGCGCCAACTTACTGTGCGTGCCACAAACGCGGCAGATTTGCCAAAAGTCAAGTTTGAGCGACCCTTTGAGCTGGCAAAAGTTTACAGGAATTACAGTTACCTGTAATTTTTGTTGTTTTTTTGTTACTAATTTAATGCTTTACTGCCAAATTGTCGATTTAATAAAATGTGCCAAATTTCCGTTGCATAAAAAGGTTAAGTAGTGTATCAACTATACCTCATAACCGAAATGTAAACTCTGAAAAGTTAAAGAGACCATTTACTAAAAATATGAAAGCGCTAAGTTGAATTTAAACTTTTTTCCAAACTCTTGCAAATTTTTAATTATTTTATGCTTTTTTTTAGTTTTTTTTAGTTTTTTTCCAAACTCATAAAATCTTCACTTAGCTGACGTCACTGCGCCCTCATATAGTTGCGTATTTGTATTTATTTATATTTTTTGTTTGAAAACCGTTTTCTAATATTATTATATTTTTGGAATTTCTGCTGAAAAAATTTAATTTGAAGTGTCATTTGCGCGTTTCAAAACAATTTAACACTTTCAAAAAATTTTTCATAAATTCTTCAAAAGCAATTTTTTTGTGTCATATGTTGATTTTGCATATTTTGTAGCGTCTTAATTTGTTTTCTGTGTCGTGCGTTTATTTTTATTATATTTAGTTAAAAATACTTTTATGCTTTCTGCCACAATTTCGCATAATTTTCCTGTGTTATATATTTGAAGTATTTCTACATTTTTTATTTGTCACTTAGTCGGGTTTTCGAAATTTTATAAGCACTAAGGCGATGATCAATCTTTTGCGCTTATTTATTGTGCTTTCGACGGCATTTGAATTGCGGGAATTTTCAAAAATTTTGCGAGTTTTTGAAAAGTTATAAAAAAAAATATTGAAAAACTTCGCAATTTCTATTTGTTGTAGATTTTTAAATATTAAAATCAATTTTTATTTATTTGTCAATTCGAAATTTGACTCCAACTTCGAAATTTTTATAGATTTTAGGTATTTCTAAATTTTTGTTTATTTGAAATGTCGGGTTTTCTAAATTTTATTTTCAAAAAATTTTGCGAATGTTTCGGGAACTTTCAAAAATTTTGCGAATTTTCGAAAAATATTTTTAAAAAATGTTTGAAAACTTCAAAAATTTTTATTTGTTGTAGTTTTCAATATATTAAAATAATTTTTGTCTTCGACTCGAAATTTTTCTTTAACTTGAAATATTTATTTTTACATTTTCTTTAATATTTAATCAATATTATCTAAAATTTTGATTTGTTCGGTATACGAAGATCCACATCTTTATAAAATGCTCTACAACCATTCCTAGTTCTGAAACTCTTTACAATTTTTTTTCAATTTCCTTTTTTTCCTCAATCAATATTTGCCCCTCAGCATTATAACCACAAGATTTTTGTAAGTCACACACAATTTTGAATAATTAATACGTTTTCATTGCTGTAAATAGCAGTTACTGACTCTACAAACAGTTATTTCACTTACGCAGCGAAAAAGTAAAATTTTTTTGACCTTTAACTTCTGTGCCACAATTCAAACTAATACTTTTCAAGCGTTTCTAAAGCTTATCTCTAATCGTCATTCGACACGCATAAGTATTCGAGGGTCATCCGAAGACACAAACACACTTTCAAATTGCAACCAAAACGAATGGCGGCAAATTAAGCTGCGGCGGCGGTGCGGCATGCAGTGTGAGTGTTGAAGAAAACATGGAGACATGCCACAAAAATTTATGAAAAACATTTCTATTTTAATTATTACTTAATCTTTTGATGCTCCACAACCAACATTTGTGTATGTCAAATGACAAATATATCTTCCATAAACATCTGAGTGAATTAGAGCAAAAAATAGAAATGAATAAATGTGCCACTAGTGGGAGGCGGAACTCTAATATAGCTAGCCACTGATGTAGGACGCAGTGCAAATGGCAAATAGCAGACGGAAGCGACTTGCGGCCAAATAACCAAATGACACGCAACAAAAATTAATTGCTTAACACCAAATAAATATGGGTGTGCGCCGAAGAAAATCGACAAAATTACATAAATACAAAAATAAAAATATTTAACGAAAAAACAAAATAGATTTTAGTAAAAATGGAAATTAACAAAATTGAATTTAGCAGCGAGCAACTAAAATGTTATGGAAACAGCGCGCTTCGGTGCCGGTATTTCAGGAAATTAAAGAAGAAAATTAAAGTAGCAACACCCACACTAAGGCGGGCGGCATAAAACGCGCTGATAGCCAAGCCGCATGCAACAACAAACAATGTAGCGCCGAAACATAGGACACGTTTAATTTTGATGGCATGTAGCGCGCAGTTAAAGCAGCAATAAAAACGGAATTGCCCCAAAAATTAATCAAAAATTAGTAAAAGTTGTAAATACAAGCATTACATCATAAATTAAGCGAACGAACGCTTTAAATTTTTTGGTAAATTTTAAAGTTGCAACATGCGCTTTAAAGAAATCAATACTTTGGCATGCCACATTTTTGTGCCTCTACAACTACATAAGCAAATAACGTTTGCATTTTACATACAAAGATAATAGGCGCATTCGCAACAGCGAAAGCCACTGAATCGGTGGCGCTATGTAGGCCTGTGGCATGTGGCCAGACACCAGTGAGTAAATAAATAAAATGACTAGCATATTTGCTAAGTTGCATATGCATTTGCATTTGCATATAAAGCGAGCGACAGCAACAAACACAAGTGATTATATATCGATATATATGCGTGTGTGTGTGTGTGTGTGCTTTCGAATAGAAAGCGTACCACCTTTAAGCGCCAGTGGTAAAATCGTTTGTGGCATTGGTTATGTGGCAGACACATATGCAAATTTTAGCACACATATGCGCTGCACAAGCTACATTGCAAAATGCTTATCTCTATATAAACAAACAAATGCACTTCCTTACATATGCATGTATATAAAATATATAGGTGTGTGTGAACTTGCCCGCTCTGACCAGCAGACGCGATAAATGACCCCGAAAACCTCAATGGGCTGCCTAAGCACCATTTCAATGTGCTGCACATACGCGCACACTAACACACACACACACACATACATAGTTGGTGTTGCGCCTGCGTTTGCTCCATTTAGCCGACACAATCACTCTGCTATTATTCCTATTTCTCAACAGAGTAACGTGTGTAAACCCAGCTACAACTATATGTGTCTACTATCTCTAAGTTCCCTTCATGCTTCACCTACACTGCATGCAGCTAACTGCGCCCCTTTTTGGCTAGCCGAAAATGCGCCAGCTTTCACACACCAATACAGACGTATGGCTGCAGATGTGAATGTAAAAACAATGGCGGCGGCGGCAATGTGCAACACCTTCACCATGCATTTTAGCAAATATTGCAATAGCAACAAAAATGAGAGCACACCAAAAGCAGCAGTTAACGGCGACCGGCTGTGCTACGCCTAAGCTATGACTTTTAGTTGCCACAATCTACAATCCAGCGAAGCAGCACATCCCATGGTGGTGTAGGCTGCTGTTGTTGTTGTTACTTTTGTTGCCAACAATTTTGTAGTGCGTTGCAACATGGTTTTTGTTGGTATTTTCACGTTCATTATTGGTGTTTTTGTTATTTTTTATTGTTGCTGTTGTTGTTGTTGTTGTTGTTGTTTTTGTTTTTATATTTGTCGTTATTTTAACTACGAGCTGTTGCGCATTTGCAAATCGTTTTTGCAACAAAACAATTGTATCAGCTAGCGTGGGTAAATGAGGACGCACCATGTTGCCGCAACTACTCGCACATAATATGCCAATATACATTTACCTTATACGAGTATGTGCATATATACATGTATCGGCGTTGTATGTAGCAAATGGCATAGATAACAAAACACATGTGTGCGCAATCCAGGCAGAAATTGCAACTTCGACACCAGCAAACACTCATATGTATGTATATGTAAGTATGTGCAACATTTGAAGATAACCATTCTACATCACTAAACGCCTACGCAAAATTATTGAGCCGTAGCGGCAAACATTGTACCTATGCGTAAATGTGCGTGCATAAATGTGTATGTGTGTGTGTTGTAGATATAAGCAATGTGCAGCGAGCTCACTCGCATTTTATAACATTTTTTGGTTAGTGTTGAAGGCAGAAGTAGTTGTTGCGTGGTTGCAGCTACATTTTAGCAACAATAAAAACATTTCATCATAAAATTAGAAATATATGTGTCTATAAATTACCATTATCAGCATACAAGACATTTTCGAATTTGCAATAGCTTTCGCTTTCACTAAATAAATTGAAAAATTGCATTTTGCACAGTTTTGTGAAATTAACTGTGCATATATAAAGGTGTATATACTTAACTGCGTTTTTATATCTCATACATCTATATATCAGGTAAACTCATGGAGTTTTCTTATAACTTAAGCCTTTGGTTTCATATGTTGCCTGAAAATGTTGCAATAAATTGTTGCTAAACATTTGTTTTACATTTTCGCTTGTATTTTGTTCCTATTTTATAAAATTATTATTTATTTAATTATCGAGATAGCTTAAATATTAATTACGCAACATGTTGCAAGTAGTATTTTTTAACAATATACACACAAATTTTGCAAAATGCCACTAATCAAATTTATGTATTTATGTATGTTGCAACGTGAAATGAGATGTGTAAGCGCCCCAGCCAACAATTTGAAACTTACATGGCTTTTGTTGTCTTAACTGATAACGCAAAAGACTAGCCTAGAGTAACCCATGGAAAAATTGCGCAAAAAATCGAAAATGGCTGAAATGAGGCAAGCGCGATTGTTGGTCAGCCAACAACAGCAACAATTGCATGGTATATCCTGAGTTTATAGTACCGTTGTACAGCTGGTGTAATGTCGCACATACATGGTTGTAAGCGGGGTTGGTTTCCAGCGAGTAGGAAAAGAGTGGCATTGGTTACTGTATACAAATACATATATGTATATTTATGTATAAACGTTTATGTATATATCTAGGAATTCCGTTAGGCCTTGGTGTTGCGTGCACTTGTAGTCCTATGTGTACGTATGTTTCTACCAAAGTGTTGTCAGCAACAAAAGCGGCAACCAAGTATATGTACATACATATACATATGTGTCTGGCAACAAAATCGGCATTTTTTCCACCCAGCACAAGAGGCCACACTAGCTGCCGGTTATTTCAAGTTCACGCATTTTTGTTGCAAGTATGCAAAACCAAAATAAGCAAGTGGCAATGGCACATTATCCATGTTTGCATACATAACTACAACTGTACATATGTATACACGTGTATAGGCAGTGCACACAAAGGCCATTGAGCGCCAAAGCTGCCAAACTTAGGGAGTTTAGGCTCACAAGGCACAGACATATGTATACAGTTACAAGGCTTTAATGGCATGTAACGGTCATGTGTGCGCTTTTTGTTGCTACCACTGCTGCCTTGTTTTTGTTGTCTTTCGGGCAGTTTACATAGTTTGCATATCGCACAGCGCTTCAGATGAAAGTGATAGCCTGAATTATGGGGCTTTGCAGTTTTGCATTTGTCGGCCACTATTTCACACGTGCCCACAAATGTAAACATACACGCATCCACATGCAGACGCGTCTGTGCGCACGCAATTGCTATATTTAAAATGCATACCAAATATTGGCTTGACTTTCAAAGATAAATTCGCCGCATTGATTATTTTCCCAGCTTAGTTGCATGCAAATTTTCCTGTTTGTTTTTATTTAGTGCACTAATATTTTGAGCAGCGTGCGAATTATGGCATTTCAAGCAATTTAGTATTCAACCGATGTAAACAATAAATTGGCGGCAATTTGAATGCTTTATTTTGCTAGGGCGAATATACACAAGTAATGTAATCAGAAAAATACATAAATTGCGGCTTTACGAAATTTTGTTGGAATATTGTTTTTCAAGTGCTTTTAAAGCATATGTGCGTTGTTTATGCAAAAATTTGAATTCGCCGCAAAATTTAAAAGTTGCTAATTTTGGTATTTCATTGCGTGTTATTACTTTTAGCTCGAATAATAAGTTTTTACTGCAAAAAATTGAATTCGCCTTAAAATTTAAAAATTTCAAAGTTGCTATTTTTGTTTTTTTTTTTTTTTACTTTTAGGCGCGAATAATGAGTTTATTTCTCATTTATGTCAAATTTTGCTTGCTCAATTGCAAACTCAATTCGCCGCATAAATTGAAATAGCAAAATATTGTATTCAAAGTATTTCTGTACAAAGTACAGCTGCAGTTTAGTTTAAAAAACTAGTATTTGAATTCGCCGCAAAAATCAAAGTTGCTGTTCTAATGTTAATTTTTATTTTTTTAATTACTGGTTCCATGTGCACAATATTTTTCTATAATTCATGCATCTAGTAGCGCTGCATCACCCATAAATGAACAATTTTGCTTCTTTTATCGGCAATTAAATTCGCCTCATGCATTTAAACAGTTTTTAAATGAAATTATGTATACACACGCTTTAGCATAACTCTAAAATGGCACTGCTACTTGCTTTAAAGCTGCTTATAAAGACGCATCTAACGAAGAAACCCACTTTATTGCTTTAAAAGCATATAAAAAAATAATTTTTTCCTGGAATTGTGTGCATATGGCGTTCGGCCGAGTAGCCCACCACTCATCAAATTATTTCTGAAATTATGTTGACTTAATTTCTGGCAAGTAAACTGTGCAATGACTTGTTAATGTAAAACACGGCGTAAATTTGCCACAAAATATGCGCATACTACAAGCTCTCAATTTGTTCTAATTCACTGTTTTTTTGCTTTTTCCACCTTTCATTAGACTTTCTCAGAACTCGCTTATTGCAATAGTACGAGCAGTTAAAAGCTTATCGCGTGTAATTTTTATGCGAAAAAATTATTACTTAAGTTCTAAGCGAAAAAAAAATCGCAACCGAATATAAATAAATATTAAATAGGCATGTTGTTGCAAACACTTACATAAGCTCAGCGGTTTGCGTGGCGTGGTTAAAGTGTATGTTTGGTACGCGGACGGCAGTTAAACGTGCTGTCCTGTCGCTGCCGCGCAGTCAAGTTGTTCGAACACGTTACCCAGCCACATACATATGTATATATGTATGTATTTATGTATGTATATATGTATGTACTTTGTGTTTGCTGGTATTAAATCTGCTGTGCTTAATGTGCTGCAAACATGAAAAAATACCTAATTTTATGCGCCCACAATAGCAACTAATCAGCATACGACGCACATACACACATATAAATACTACATACATATGTATGAACTATATATGAATATGTAAATTTCTATTAAAATGCATGTTAACGTTGATGTATGCGTATATTATATAACTGTATGTATGAATATGTATGTACATAAGTGTGTATAAATGCTCCCGGGCTTCGGCTAGTGAATCTCATTGCATATCGTATCAATTCATATTTGCCTCAAACGTCTCATAATATATAACAGACTTATATACATACGCACATATGTATCTATAAACATAAAAGGGTGTATATATGTATAAACACTTGTATGGTACATGCTTCTTGCTGTTCTGTAAATACAACAGATCGTATGAGTGTATTCCTGTGAGCTCCAGTGAGCTTTTAGGCTTTCAAAGATGTCTACATACATACATACAACCATACATATGCGCTTACATGCGCATATTGCAAAGTATTCGCGGGTATTCTGCACGTGGTCGCTCTTCTGCGCGGCCATTTGCCACTGCTCTCAGCTGGCTGGCTGGCAGGCACTACGCTCTTATTGTATTACATCGCATGTTGGTATGTTTGTATGCTCGAATGTAAGCGTTTGTGCATGCTATGGGGTATCGTAATTTTTGAAGGATTTCTGTTTTGAACTTGTCAAAAGCAGACAAAACTGATTTCTGCGCCAACGCTGATTTGGCGATATTTTTGGCCGCTTTTATTCTTATTTTTGGGTATCTCGCTTTAATGCTTCTCTGTTTGGTGGTTGATTTATATGTTATATATACATTATGGATGTATGTGTGTACCTAAGAAAATGTGGGTGTTAAAGGGTGGTTTTGGCGAGCTGATAGTGCGGCGTGGCATAGTACACAGCAGTTAGCGATATGGTTCTGCTAATATTAGCGGAATATTTTATTTTGAGCTTTTTTTATGTTGTCATTTCTTGCATGTTACTTTATTGCCTGTTATATTTAGTGGTCTCTATTTGGATTTTTAAATTTTTCTCTATTTTTCTGTTCACTCTATTCAATCACATATATCGGATATCATTATACTTGTAATTTGCGAAAATTTGTCAAACTCGCGGTATTTTCCAGGATCTTGTAAAATTTGTGCAGCAAATTTCATTGCTCATAAATGAAGATGTACATATGTATGTATGTATATATGATTATACATATATTTTGTATATATTATTTAAATTGACCTCACATACTCACAAAACACATTCATTTCATCAGAAATATTCAACTGCTAATAACAAATCACATGACTCCCGACTAACCTATGGCCTCACCGCTCGTTTTTTGAAATTGAAAAATCATATTTTAATATTATTCAAGACATTAACTGCATTTTAAGTTGCCATCGAAAAGTAATCAAAACTGCGCAGACAAGATGCAGCAATGCGTAGTCAGCCAGCAGTGCCTTTTGACCACAAACAAATACACAAACTTACATATCTATACATCTATACACATATAAAAGGATCCAACGCAGGCATCGTTGTCATGAATGAGCCAACAGTGCGGCAAGCAAGCAAAAAATTGGCAATTTTTACTTCGACATAAATAAATAAAATTAATGAATCAATGAGTTTATGAGCTATGTTTGGCAGAAATTAAATGCTGGCCGTTTCGGACGCGTAATCAATTCAGTCAGCAAGAATTCATAAACTATAGGCAATGATAGTATGTTAAAAAATATATTTTTTTTGGGAGAGAGCATGAATTATTGATTTCATAATAATAAATAAAACATTAGAAATGACAAGAAGCACGTGTTGTTGCTGGTGAAATGTCAAAAAATTAAGCAATGAAAGCATATGTATGTAGGTATATGGACTCAAGCAGTGAGCTTAACTGCTGAAATATTGATGAGGCACTGGAAAGTTAAATGAAAATGTCAATAAATTTTTTCGAAACAATAAAAAAAATTAATAATAAATTAACTACTTTGCAAATTAGAGAATAGAGTTCATTTTATATAAAAAAAATTAAATTAAATTAAATTAAATTAAATTTAATTAAATTAAATTAAATAAATTAAATTAAATTAATACTTTTTGGAAAATTTTTAAATTTTTTGAAAATTAGCAGAACAGAGTTCCGTTTATATTGGGAAAAAAATTAAATGCAATTCATTTTGCTTAGATATATTTTAAATTTTTTTTTTGCAAATTAGAAAAACAGAGTTCCTTTTATCTAAAAAATAAACATAAAATTAAATTAAAAGAATGAATTAAATTAAATAAATTAAATTAAATTAATTTTTTAATTTTAATTAATTAAATTTTTAAATTTTATTTCTTACATATCTTCAACCAATTTTTTGATCTCTTCTTTACCGCTTTTTATTCCGCCGTGCTAATTGAAAAACAAGGAGCTTTGCTAATAGAAAGAACAAAAGTTATAAAAAATAAAATATTTTATGATCTGGCGGAATTATTTTGTAAAATAATGTAAAATATTGTAAAAGTTTTTTTTCTAGATTTTGACACTGAATAACTTATGGACCTGTTTTGTAGACTGCTAAATTCGCTATAAGAATAAGTTTTCATACATACTTATATATATTCTCAAAGGCTACTAAATACTTGTAATATACTATGTATATGTTTATATACCGTAAATAACAAGCACAACAATTACAAAAGTAAATTAATTCAAAGTGCAGTTTGCCTGTTCTTTCTTCATTTAATCTCTAAACAATGCCACCTTTGATTTCTACAACGATCTCTGCTTCTTCTTCTTACGCTAAATTACTTCCTGCTTCCTTTGCACACGAACCGTACGAGCGATTGAACAACTTTTCACACAGCGCACACCGTCAGGGCCACATGCTGCAACTTATTTGTGAAAAAAGGCAAAAAAAAAATGGCAAAAAAAGCACAAATAATATAAATGAAAAACAAATACAAAGATTAGTCAGCATGGTTAGTTGGCTGAGAAGTAGCGAAAAAGCAAGCTAAAAAAATTAGCAACAACAAGAGCGAGTTCAATGTCTGCGCGCTACAAATTAGCATAACAACTTTATAGTTTAACTACTTGCTATGCTATGAATATCAGCGCAAATGTATCTAAACGCTGAAATAAATATGTGTAGCTATACGAAAGCAAAAACAAAATACAAAAAAAATCAAAGCAGTAAGAAATCAAAGCGAAACAGCTGGCGCAGCCGGCTAGCAAAATAGTCCCACACTAGTTGCCACAGCTAGGCAGCTAGAAGAGCGCCTTGCAACAGGCTAACTGCTTGCAACTTAACATTGGCAACGGTCACCGCCAGCGTCGCCTACAAGTATGACAAATGCCGAGCAACAAATGCGATCGAAGAGCAAAAACAAATAAAGCAACTGCAACGAATTGCAGCGACAAATCAACAAAAAACAGTTTAACCCACAAAATTCAGCAAACAAAGTCCAATAACAACAAGGGCGCGCAATAGCAAAGCAAAATATGCGGATTTGCAACAAGCCGGTGCCACAACTGGCTGGCTGGCTGGCCTACTGGATGGAGCTTGCTGCGACCGGCCTGCGGGCGACTGACAGTTGCTGCGACGAACTGTAATACACACACACACACACACATGCAAGCTTTGACACAACGTTCAACGCGCAAATCATGCATATGTATGTGGGTGTAACTGCGTGTCTGTGTGTGTATTGGTGGCACATTGGAGGACATTTGCGCTTATTTCGTAAACCCGATTTTTCAATAACAATAGCAGTAAATTGTGTAGTAAAGTAAAGATATATGTATATGTATGACTTTTTGTTGTTTCCCGATTTTTTTGCTGTTTTAGCGCTGGTTCGGCGCGCAGGCGCAATGGCACACTAGTTTTGCGAAAATTGTCTCAAGCATTTGCAGCTGGGTGTGTGAGTGAATTTGAGTGTGTTTGCGTATTTTGCGATTTGTGGCAAGCCTTTGTGCCTCGTTGCTTACTGTGGTTTTTGTTTTTTTATTCCTTTTATTCAAGGTTTGCGAGCATCATCGCGCTCGGTTTGCTGTGTGTGCGCGCGCAGGTGTTGCCTGGCTGCTTCGATCTTCGCTCTATTGTTTCCTGTGATTTATTTAGTTTAGTTTGGAGAATTTTCTTCTGTAATTTTTTATGCGCACATTTACAGAGTTAGTAATTTTTGGCTTCGAGTTACTTGAAAACAATTTTTTTTTCAAATCTTCTCTACTAAAAATATTTAAGCAATATAATTAGTGATATGTTTTTTTTTATAAAATAGTTTATTAAAATAATTTTTAATTAATTTTTAATAATTTTGTAATTTAATTAACTTAATTTTTATTTTAATTTTCCGTTAAAAAAATTCCTGTTGAACCAATAAAAATGTTTGTTTTTAATTTTTTGTCAATTAATTTGTTTTATTTAAAATTTTAGGTGAGAATTAGCCACACTTGTTAATTATAATTTATTTGAAAAAACTTTAATTAATTTTTAGTATTTTTTTAATTTAAATAACTTAATTTTGATTTTAATTTTTCGTTAAAAAAATTTCTGTTGAACCAATAAAAGTTTTTGTTTTTGTTTTTATTTTTTTATTAATTAATTTTTTAATTTAACATTTTAGATGAGAATTGTTAATTATAATTTCTAATTAACTTATATATTAATTTTTTATGTAAATTAATAATTTTTTAATTTAACATTATAACTGAGCCAAGTTCTCATTAATTAATTACATACTTCTCTAAGCTCTGCCATCTCTTAAAAATTTTTTCCTTCACACTCAACTTTTCACAATCCTCTACACTTCTTAAAGTATATCTAAAACTTCACAGCACTTCAACTCTTCTCAGATTGTCACTCCATACAGCAGCACAAAGCTAGTTAGTCTCCACGCTCTTCGCTTATCTGCGGCTTCATCAACTCATTTGCCCTCCCTCGATAACAGAACGCACAACACAATCATTTAACCTCATTTTATGTGTTTTGGGCTGGTGGCTGATTTCTGATGCCTGTCGCCTGATGGCTGATGGCTGATGGCTCTGTCAGTCGTTGTCGTTGATGAGCCTGATGAGAAAGCTGCTGATAATCATGCCATACACTTGTTCGCCACATTCGTGTCGCCGAACGGATTCCTGCTGCCGCAGCATCCTCACACTGCACGCATATCACACCAGAAACAACAACAATAGTAACCACATGCAACACAATAGTAAAGTGCCGGCTCACACCCCTGCCGGCTGGCTTGTTCAACTTGACATTTACACCAACTGTCAATTGCTCATTTCAGTCAACCTGACTGCCTGTCTTCCTGCGCGATTTTGTGCCCCCGATAAGCGCAACACACAGGGCAGCGCGCGCAGTTTGCCGCTTCCCACAGTACATTTTCGTCTCTCATTCAATTGTCGCTTATTAAAACGTTGTTGTTGTTGGCACATAAAAAAAAATATAAGCAAAAAATACATACAAACGTGCAACAACAATGCGAGCATAAAATATGCAGTGTGAAATACACCGCAATCAGTTAGCTTACACGTAGATGTGTGTGTGTGTGTGTGTGCGCTGGTGTGTGGAGTGTCAAAGAGAAATGTGATAAAAATCTTTGACGTTTCACAAGCCTCGTTTAGCGGCAGCGTGTCCCCAGCGTTTGCCTTATATTTTGACAAAAATCAGCAAAAGGTAGCACGCGCAGAAGAGGAGGGAAGACAAGAATTTGTAAAAAAGGCAAGTAGCTTCAAGTGGAAAACTTGTTGAATGCACTGCGCACCGCCGCCGCGCACACGCTTCGCCCAGCCTCCAATAGCCACCCACCCGTCTGAGCGTACGGTAAATATCGCATAATGAAACTTGAGGCGCTTGCTGCCGTGTATTTGTGTTTTTATTATTATGTGTATGTGTGCATGCGGCAGTCAGTGTATGTGCGTGTGTGTGTGTATTGGCACGTCAGGTGAGCGTGGCGTTAAATTTTTTAATGTCTTACAAAAGTTTTAACACTACAGATCTTGAAAAGGCGATATAATTTCATTATTTCATTTTTCGTGTTTGTGGCGCGTCACATTTCCATTGGAGTCGTACATTGTATGCGAAACTGTTGTTACTCACTTCACAACAAAAGCAACAACAACAACAACAACAGCGCGACAGCAGTAACTTCATAGCGGCGCGCTGCGTTCAAGGCGTCAATTTCGTATGCAAAATGCGTGCAACGGCCAAGTGTTTATTGTTGTTGTACGGTGTGTGGTTGTTGCTAAAGTTTTTTTTCCTCCAAGTTTTCGATTGTTTTGCCAAGTTCATCTTTATTCCTGCCGTGTGTAGGCGTTTTTCGAGTGATTGTTTCACAAAGAAGCGTAAAAATATTGCTGGCTTTGTTGTTTGAAGCGAGATTTACAAGGTCAAGCGGCAAAGTTGTTGTCAGCGACAGCGCAATAAACGTAAACAGTAACAACAACCAGATTGCAACAATGTCAATACACTCGCGTAACGAAAGCGATTTTTTGGCGCAATAATTTTACAGACTAATGTACATACATATGTATTTTTATTTGGGTGTATATACAAATATAAATATAGAAAACAAAAATTTATATATGTATGTATATGTTGTGTAAATGCTGGGAATAAGTTTTCGTCAAATTTTGCATTTTTTGTTTTTTAGCTTGATCAGCCAGTTTCTATGTCAGCTGTTGCTTTGCATTCAGCGCAGCAAAAATATGAAATTGCTGTGAAATTTCGCTTGTTAGGGTGGTAAAAAAAAATAAAAATTATTTATATTTTTTAGTATATTTTTGATGTTTTTTTCTAGCTCAGTTTTTGCTTCAAAATTTCTTCTTTTTAATAATAAAATCATAATTATCAAATTATAATTTTTATGTGCACACCCTACTGTTGTTAAATATCGCAATAAGCTGCATAAACACGAATTTAGCATTTTTCTTTGTAAACAAAAATTATTCTAATAAAATCTTCCAATAATTATTAACTTGCGCAGACCCTAATGTTGTCAAATTTTTTTTTCTTATAAAATCTTTGTATAGATCAATTTGTAGAATTTTTATTGAAAATAAAACAGTTTTGTATACGAATTTTTTCCGCTTACCCTAATGTCCGAAAATAATTTTATTCAAAAATGCCTATTATTATTAATAATATTTAATGACAATATTTAGCGCACACCGTTGTGTTGTGAAATATTAATAGTTCAATATTTTTCGCACACCCTAATGCTGTTAAAAAATTTTCTTACAAATTCTTGTGTAAATCAGATGGTAGCATTTTTATTCAAAATAAAAAAGTTCTGTATAAAAATGATTTCGCGCACACCCTAACGTCCTTAAATAATTTTACACAAAGTACCTGTTTAAACCCACATTTACACATTAAAAAAAAATAATAATATTTAATAAATATTTCTTAGGCACACCCTAGTGCTGTGCAATATTTGCTCTCAAAGATACCTGTGTAAACGCGCATTTAGCATTTAGATTTGAAAAAATCTTTGTATACCACTTTTAAGCGTAATTCCGCCTGCCAGTCTCGTAAGCTAGTAAGATTTTGCCACATTTTTTTTATTACACAGTAAGTCCAGGTGATTTACGACTATTTAATAGCTTCAACGCGGCGCATTAACTATAGCTTATACATATATGTACATGTGAAAATATATATATGTAAGAGCGTTGTTGGTGTTAATGAGACTACGCGCTTGACATTATTGAGCTATTAAATGTGCCATAAAATATTTATCAAACTATTTTATGGCAACAGACGCGCAGATAAAATCAAATAAAGAAGTATAATCTATATTATATACTAAGTAAAGATATGTTTACATACATATGTATATATACATTTTTTAGCCGGCTTAGATTTAAATATAAAAAGCTGAGTGATAAACTCCACGAATGCCATTTCACATTTGAAACCTGTAATTCATCAAAACGTCTAATTTTGCATGCATTGGAAAAAATTAAATTATAGCTGACAACTTGTTGTCACCCGTGCGCACTACCACGCCCCGTTCCCTACAGCGCAAATCACTGCAAGTGTGTACGCGAACAGCATTTAGCTTGATTTTTTTGAACAAAAAAAATATACTATATAAGCTGTGTGCATATGTATGGTAGCAGTTCGTCGCATCCGCGCTCGAGTTCGACTTTGAGATGTTACAAAAACTTATTGCACGTTATACTCATGACTTTGGCTTATAGCTGACTGCCAATTAAAATTGCTGAGATTATTTTGCAATTAATTTTAATTAACAGCAATTTTAACGCTAACAATGACTCAGCCAAAATGTGCTGTAAGTAAAATATCAACAAGAACAACAAAATATGACAACAACAATAATTATATTTTGTCTACCAAATAAAGAAAACTCATGCAATAATTACTTTTTAGATTTTTTCGCCACTAATTGCTGCAATGTTAATAACCTAACAGCAGAAATTATGAAAAAATAATATATTTTAATTAAAAATTGTAAACATTGCACCAAAAGTTGTCAAATAATAACTACATACCTGCCACAAAAGCAACTGCACGTGGCAAAAAGTTTTAAATATTAAATAATTATTTCTAATTTATAAATTATTATATATTTTATTATGTTTTTTTATATATTTCTATTTTTATAAATCTCTAATTCTCTACTTCTTTTCCACTCTTTTCCCTCTCACAGTATGATGATGGCCTGCATGGCTATGGTATGGACTCGGGTGCTGCAGCAGCTGCCATGTACGATCCACATGTCGGACATCGGCCGCCCGGATTACAAGGCCTCCCCACGCATCATTCACCGCACATGACACACGCTGCTGCGGCGGCGGCAACAGTTGGCATGCATGGCTACCACACTGGCGCTGGTGGTCATGGTACACCTAGTCATGTATCACCGGTTGCTAATCACTTAATGGGCGCAATACCCGAAGTACATAAACGTGATAAGGATGCGATCTATGAGTAAGTAAAGTTAATTCTTTTTTTTTTTACTAAAATTTTCTTCAAAGTAGTTTAGTTTGCAGGAAAATATATATGTATGTTCTGAATTTTTTATGCTCCAAAATGCTTTTAATCAGGCCTGTTTGCTTAGCCGAAGACATTATAGCGAATTCGCTCTCCACTCTCTTTGCTATGAGCAGCTGGCACAACAAATATTGCTTCTTTACTACAGGCCTCGTTCTTTGTAGGAAAAAAAATGTTCTCCTTTTTTTATTTTCTTTTTTCTTTTTTTATATTTTATTCTGTCTTTTCTCGTTGAAAAAGTGTGGCCACTTTGATGTACCGGCTCGCAGCTAAAGAAATTTGAAAGCGCAAACGAAAAAAAACTAGCAAATCTCTCATTTCACTCGCCTTCATGTTTGTGGAGCATGCGTGGTACACAGTTTTTTTTGTTGCTTTTTTATGCTTCCCTTTTGAGGGCGTTATTCGAGTGTAAATTGTTAAATTAGGGGTTCGTGAAATTGCACGCTTGAGCGTGTCCTACTTGGCGCTGATTAAAAGCCAAATTTATTAGGGGTTAGTTGCTTAGTTGAGCAGTTAGTTGTAGTGTTGTTGTTGTGTTAGCATTTAGGTTTGATGCGTGGACTTAGAGAAGCCTGTGAGTGCGGCAAGTGTTAATTTGTTGATTTTAGACTGACCAGCTGTGCCGGCGAAGACCATTTAGAGACAAGAGTGAGAAATAGTTGCAATGAGTGGTGATTAGTTGAGGAATGGCGAAAATTAATATGAAAAATGTAATAAGGAAGTTATTAAAGAATATGCCGTACGCAATATGAGTGCCCTTTGCGTCACTGTTTTTTATGATATTTCGCGCCTGTGCGCACTGCAGCACAAAGCTTGCAATGGCGGGCACTATTGCTGCGTCTGCCGCATCACTTGATTGCAACTGTTGCCTCAGGTGTAAATGTGCACAATTACAAAACTTTAATTTGCGCATTGCGTGTACGTATATAATAAGTAGAAATAATTCATATATATAAATATAAAGAATATATATCTACTACACAGCTGCCTTGCGCTGCCCAGTGTGCGCCGCTCCAGCGACGTACGAGCATACTTGAGTGCGTAGCGCAAGCGCTATTAGCATTTTGCATTCAGTTATGCAGCGATTAGTTTACCGTTTACCAATCCATTTGTGTTCTTAGTTGATTTCTGCCTTCTTTTTTTGTGAGCTGCTCACTTGCTTGCGGCGCAGAACTGATTTCCGTTTAGCGACTACCATAAAAATAACTAACCACTCATTAAAGCTGTAAACTTCTTTCGCAAACGCGCGGCTAGCAGCCGTAAGCTGCATGTGAACTGCAGTTGGCGCAGATAGTGACCATGGCTCTTAACTGCCAACTTAATCCTTATGGCCATGACCAACAGTCAGGCAGCTCAGGAGCAGCAGCAGCAAGTAGTGCGCACTATCTGCACAGCATGGCTTGCAACATTCCGCATTGTTGACGTTATCGCAAAAGCTGAGCACTAACACGACAAGCCTGCTTAAGCATACACGAACGCACCGCGCGTACCCCAACAGCCACAGCGATACACACACACATACGTTTTGCAGCGAGCGACACGGCGCACACTTTGGCGGTCATAAAATGGGGACACACAACACCGGCCAGCCTCAACGGTAGCTTAGCAACAAACTGTGGAAACCAGCCGCTTGCGCGTTGCATGTGGCTTGCATGCGCATTGCATTGCGTGTATGCGTTATGTTGCCACCGCGCACATGCATTGCCACATCGGCAGTATTGCGTAGCAGACTTGGCGGCTTAGCGGCGCATATGCGTGCTTAAATACATACAGACATATACAAATATATGTATATGTATATATGTGCTATTTGTCTGTTGCCTCCATTTAATGGGTGCACGCGCTACAAGCAAGTACCGGCTGACTGCTTGTGCTTTTTCTTTCTCACAAGCTCCATATATGGTCGCGCCACTGCATCTTCCGGCGCGCAACACTGTGCAGCATGCAACGCCACCGTGCGCTTTCTTATTTAAATGCCTTCATTCATGACAACACACAATATTGTCGGGAAATTTGGTTGACCGTTCGTTCGATTCAAATGGGCTGCCTTTTTTGTAGCTTCCTTGCTTCCTTTATTGTGTGGCAAGCCTGGTAAATAGCTGCTTTTATTTAATAGGCGCAAATATTTGCACATTCTGCACAACACAACCAACACACGAAAACAAAAAAAAAACGGTATTAATATGCGCCTGTTATATCTTCCTGTTGCGTCGCGTGTAATAACTCGCAATTTGCAACATTTATGAATTTATGAATGAATGCAATAAGGCTAACGAACGTTGCCGCATATTATATGCAAATGTGCGTTTAAGCATTGGTATGCAGTAAGCAACGCTGTCCATTGCCAGCATCTAGCCAATCATGCAAAATATTACTGCTTTTTGCCGCTGCAAGCTGCAAGCTTTGCTGCGCTTGCAAATATCAATCAGCTGCGCACACATACATGCGTGTCCAAGTAATAAATGCATATTTCTTTGCTGTTCTACATACTGTATTTGCATTAAATGCCTTTTATCAATTCACTGTTGCTTCCACTGCTCAGTAGTGCCACTTAAAAGCGCTCTCTTTCGCTAACTCTATCTAGCTATCTCTATCTCGCTCTGCGCCACTCACTAAATTCACTAATAAGTGTTAATTTGTATTGCCTGCATGCTTCAATCAAGCACCGGCTCCGTTCTGAGCGCTCTATGCCACGAAATGCGCCTGCTACAACAAATCTATACATCGCTACATTGCACGCCTGTCTGTTTTTGTGACAAGTTATCATATTGTAATATGTCATCTTTTTGACAGCAACATAAATACGCGCGTCACTTGTCGCATTGTCTGCCGGTCATTTGCTTTTGCAAAAATGATCAACCGTCTGTTTGTAGTTGATCAATAAAAAGTAAGAATTTTTATATACATATATATATGTATGTATATAACTCAATATATAGTACATTTGCCATTCACAAGCCGCCGAAGTCGAGCGACCCTCGACGCAGCGCACGCATGAGAGTGTCGTTTTCCAACTTTTGCTTATCAAATATACAATTTGTATCCGTCATAAGCTGTTGTGGATTACTAATTAATGTGTAGAGTGAGTGAGTGAATCACCCAGCTGTTGAGCAGTTGTTGATAGTAGCAATAGTAGTGTTAATTACTGACCTGACGCAATGGCGGAAGAGGGGAAATCACCTTTTAATGGTATTAAAATAGGCGCCCGAGAATGAATGCAATGCTTAAGGGAAATTAAATGCATAAATTACGGACTTATAGATAATGAAATGACAAAGAAATATTTCGAAGTCAATAGGTGATAAATGTTACACAGATTTAGACAATTTGTAATGAATAAGTCTAATTAAGAAACAAAATTTAGTTGTAGCTGTTATTTGCAGCTATTTTCGGCTAAATACAACCTAAAAAGTTCCGAAATATATAATTTACTTTCACTACATTAAACGAGAGCTTTTACTTGTAAAAGAAAGAGCTTTCGCATGCCAAAAATGCTTACATTTGTTAAGTAATTGCTTTTAGTGGTGAAGTGCAGTAAATGGTGCTTTTACTGCGTCGAAAGAGAGCTTTCACTTGTAAAAAAGAGCTTTCATTTGTAAAATAAAGAGCTTTCACATTTAGAAAAAGCTTATATTTATTTATTAAGAAATTGCTTTTACAGTAAGTTACCTTGCAGTAATCAAAAAAGAGTTTGCACTGGTAAAAAAGCTTTTATTTGTTAAAAAAGAAAAAGTTTCATTTGTAAAATAAAGAGCTTTCACATGTAGAAAAAGCTTATATTTATTTATTATGAAATTGTTTTTGCAGTAAATTACTTTGGAGGTATCAAAAAAGAGTTTGCACTGGTAAAAAAGCTTTGATTTGTTAAAAAAGAGCTTTCACATGTAAAAAAGTTTTCATTTGTTAATAAATTGCTTTCACTTATTAGAAAGACAGCCTGCATTTGTTAACCAATGATAAGAAAGAAGGACTTTACTTCTAAGAAAATGAGCTTTCATTAGGTAATGCTTTTAAGCGCAATAATTCAAAAGGCTTTCATATAAAAGCTTATATTGCAAAAAAAAATTTGAAGCTTTTCAAATAACTGTATATTATTTAGTGCATACGTATATTAAGATCAAACTATAAGCAAACAGTAGTTAGCTTTCACTTTAAAGCTGCTGTTTGAGCAAAAACTTTGGAAAAGCTTCGCTATTAATATTTTTCGGCTGACATATGCATTTAAGTGTCTCGCACATTCATTTAAGCTATCAAAGCGAAAAAAAAATTATGAATTCATTAAGCCGTAAGCTGTTTGCCATCAATTAAATGCGCAGTTTTCACAAATTGTATCAGACCACAACAACAATTTGATTTACAACATTTTCGCCGGCCGTCTTTATAGTTCTAACACACAACACAGACACCTTCGGCGTCAATGAACAACCGAAATTGCTAATTTCACATATTATTACTAACAATTAGCACATAGGTGCGAAATTCGATTCACCTGTTTACCGAACAGCAGCTTCCCTTCGATTGCACCCCCAGAGCGGTGAGTAAAACATTGCACTTATGTGCAATTCACACCTACTAAAGGGCAATGCGAAATTGTGGAGCACACAAAAATAAATAATAAAAGAACGTGCATAAAAAATGAGCTGTAGATCGAAAAACACTTTAGCACATGCTCACCTTCAACATTTTGGCATCATAATCACCCATCGCCGGTGTGAATGCTGAAGTGTTGCACACACAAAGGGGTAATTATGAAATCAAGTGCATTGTACAACAACACTTATTGGGTTGTAGATATACAAGTATTAAGACAACGCGCAACAACAGCAATAAAAAAATGAAATGAAAACAAGAACAACAAGAACAACGAGAGTGATAAACACGCGAAGCGTTGCAGCGCGCGCTGAAGATGAGTAGGAGTTAAGCAACAACAACAGCTGCAGCATTACGAACAAATTTATTGTGGCGGCAGCGCGCAGCAGCAGCAGTAAATGTGCACATTTTTATTAAGAACTTAACACCTTTGCTCAAGTGTTTGCTAACAACTTGTAAGCGCACTCAAATGTCCGAGCGCGCCGCGTTGCTGACGTGCCACATAAGATGAAATGGACAGGTTGCATATGCGCGCGCACACATCACATTCAGCCACAACACTGCGCCTCATAAATGCGTGTTAGTGCCTATCATAAAAGTAAACAACCTGAATGACCGGCGTTGCCAACTGGCCGCAGCAGCACTTTTATGACTTGCACAAAAAAAAGGCCGGTTGCGTTCGTTCGGACTCCATAAAAACGGTTAAAATGTAAGAAACCACAAGCACACACATACAAGTGCACACACATACAAGTAAGGTGTTTGTATACGTGCCACTTAGGTGTATGCGTGCCACTCAGCTGTATGCATGCTTTTTAGTTCATCTTTTGGCTTGTCATCGTACATCTGTAAGCGCGCATGAGTCGTCACTTTTATTGGCAACACAAAAGTTAGCAGCTATCTCAAAGATACAAAGTGAAAGAGCACGAAACAATGAAAGGACATTTCGAAAAAAGGATATAAGCACAAAGCGCTAATGCACTGCCTGTTATATATATTTAGAAATATATATGTTTGTGTTTGTGTTTGTGCTTGTGTTCGTGTTATAGCTGCTGATCAGCAGCGCATGCAATCCAACAATAACAACAGCTTGCAATGTGTTAAAGTGCCTTAAGTGCAGGCATATCAAACGCCCCAAAAGCGTTTCGTTTTTTCTTCCATTCCATTCCATTCTCTAATAAAGTAGATAACATGAAGAAATGGTTATATAGAAAAAATAAACATAAAAAATTTACTGCTGAAACATGCTTTTGCTTTTGCGCTCGCTTGCCGCTCGTCATTCCGAAGAAAATTATTCAATTAAATGTCAAATAAACGAGCAAATGACTGAGTGCTGGTCAAAGTGGTGGGGAGTGACAGCAACCATTTGAAATTCTAATTGAAAAATTATAGTGTTCGCTGGCTAGTGCACAAATCGAGGGTGAAAAAACCGCAGCAAGGTAGTGAAATTGCTCTGCAAGCGCACAAAAAGCATTTGTTTAGAAAAAATATATGAAAAAAATTCAAAAAAAAAAAAATCAAAAAAAGTGAAAAAATATTAAAAAGAAATGAAAAAACGTTAAAACAGAAAAAATTAGGTACTGCATTTAGGCGTCATTTATACAGTTTTATTAATTCCCCTCACTTACCTCTAACTAACTTGTTAAGTAAGTGTGGAAGTGTAGCAGGAAAAAGCCCTCCATTTGCTAACCGAAAAAGAATTTAACTAAAAAGCCATTATGCTCACTAGATTCGTGTCTTTGTTGTTGCGTGCGCACATACCCTAATTTTGTTCAGGTGCAATTTGTTTGCAGAAGCGTGAAGCCAACTGTAAAGTTGTGGTATTAGTTTATGTTGGATGGCGGATATCTTTTTTGGTGGCAAAGTCGGGACGTCGAATTGTCTGCGCTTATTTATTTGGTCAAATCAAACGGAAAGGTGCAATCAGAAAGGAGGTTGCGTGGAATTTAAATGAATGACTAAATAAAAAGTTACCAAAAATATAATTAAAAAAATTGAAAAAAAGAATATTTATAAAAAAAATAATAATATAATAAAAAAAATTATAATACTTGTTCTTCATTATAGTTTAGCATTTTTTAAACAATATGATTTTAAGAAATAATATTCTTAATTTTTTTTATAAATTAATTTAAAATGACGAAATATATATTTATATGTATATATGTATATATAATATATATTTAGCTAACTTTTAAGCAATAAAATTTAAAAAAATAGTATTTGATACAAATATTTTTTCTTTTGAGGACTATTCTATTATTATTTGAAATAACGTTTTTGTCAATTCTATATTTAGCTTACTTTTGAAGTATAAATTTTTAAAGAATAAAATTTGACACAAAATTGTTTTTTTTTTATTTAAAGGACTACCCTATTAGTGTTTGAAATATTTTTTGTCAATTATATATTTAATTTTCATTGCAAAAATAATCAAATAAATAATCAATATGAATTTTTTATTTCAAAATTTGTTAACTCTTTTATTGACGACTACCGTACTGCTAACTAAAAATTTGTTTTTGTCCATTGTATATAAATTTTTTATTCTAAAAAAATTATTAATATTCATTTTTACGCCAAATAGTTTTAGCTTTAGTGACAATTTTTTAATAAGTAACTATTTTTCAAGCTCTTGAAGCATTATTTTGTACATTACTGTACCTTTACTGAAAAAATTAAAATTAAAGCTATATTTTATAGTAACAAAAAAATTAGCTAGAAAGACCAAATGGCATTTTTTTGTATAATCCTAACAAGGAATTAAAGCAACTTACTTCAGTTCCCTTCGAAATACTGGAACCGATGAGCAAGTATACTCATATATGTATATATTTATAAATACACATACATATACACATTTAAATAGCTGCCGCATTGTCAGACACAGCGGCAGGCACATTTTCAACGCAAATGACCATACATAATCCATCAATTTTAATCGAGCAAAGGGAACTGGAAATTAAAGCAACAAAACCATTTATTTTTTCAACGAAAGCAACCCAAGAGAACACATGTAGCTGGCCATTTCAAGCCATTATCCCGCAATACAAAAGACCATGATCATTTTTAGGGAAGAAAATGAATTTTTTCGGCGTTCTTCGCCGAGCGCGGAATGCCATTCTTTGACTGTTTGCGCATGGATTATTGAAATTTGCTGTGAGGATATACAGAAAAAAGTACATACAAATAAAAAGGATATCTTATACATACATATGTACGAAAGTGTGTATGTGTATGCAGCGCATTGAGCATATGTTATGGCGGCGGTAAAGGTGTAAGAAAAAGAGCAGCGCGCAGTTGGTTAGCAAGCCAATATAGGGAAGTGAGCAAAGGTGAAGCAGAAACCGGCTGCGCGTCGCTGGCAGCTGTTTGCTGCTAATAGATTTTTATTCACCAAAAATTATTCAAAATGAAATATGTTTCTTTGCATACAAAAACACACTATTATATACAAAAGTATGTTGCCGCAACATGTTGCTAAACATTTGTTTTACTTTGCAGCGGCGCAGAAATGGTTGCGAAAATGTCTACATATTTTTTTTATTAATCAAGTGCCAGGCATGTGAAGCTCAAAAAAGTAATAATAATAAATTTAAAAATTTTAGTAGCATTCATATGTGCACTCGCAGACACCCAAATAAACCATTTATCATGTGACTGTAGTACAACAACAAATTCAGCCGGCAAAACAAGCGAACACACGCACACACACACACAGTTAAACGTCGAGTTGCACATGAAAAACAATTTGTCATTACGGTGGAGCGGCAGAGTCAGCAGCCGCGGCACCAGCAGCGACGGTGGCGTCAGCGGCGCGTACAGCAAACAGGCTCTACAGCCGGCCAATATAAATGTTGCTGAGTCCAGTTTTGTCTGCTGCTACTGCTTTTATTGAAGTTCAGTGTTGACACGCACAAATTGCCAGTGTGACAAGTCGAAAGCGCACAGCTGAAAGCGAGTCTCACGAGATACACAACAACAACAACAACAACCACATTAAAAAAAATAATAATAAATAACGTAGAATAACAAGATATACAAATTGTAGATAGCCGTAAATATATTTTGCGTTTTGACAGATATTGGTCAAAGTTATCAACGCGCCGCTGCTTGTGCGCCTGTCACTTTTTGACAGTCGGTAATGTCATTATGACACATTTGTGGGTGCTGCAGTATCTTTGCGCGCTCTCTCTCTCTCTCGCGCTCTTTCTCAGTAATACGGATGGCAGTCAAAGGCAAACAGCTGATTCACTTTTCGCTTTTGACAGTCCGCAAAAACTCACTTGGCATGTGCTAATGTTCAATATTTTCTTATCATTTTGTTGTTGCAAGCATATTATTACCGTCATAGCTTCGTAGTACGTTGAGTTTTGCAAATTATTTGACAGCTGCTGTCAATTTTGATTAAGTCACATGGCGCAGCTTTTCAGGGAGGCGTACAAAAGGCGGTCAGACGAAAAAAATGCATGCAACAAGACTTGTGAACACAACGCCGCGCTGCGATTTTATTAATAAATTGTGATAACAACAACAAATAACAGCAACAACACCCGGCAGCGCTGCCTACTAGTTGCCGAACGGCTCGCGCAGGCTCTGGCGGCAACACTGCCACTTATTTTGACTAGTATATATCTCTGACGTCTGCGTTGGTGTTTGTGTGTGTAGTGCTTTTGCGCTCTGAGATTTATTACGTTTTCGTGCAGCAATGACCCTCCTTTTTAGCGCTGTTGCTGTCACATACTTGTTGATTTCAATAAATTATTGCCATTTATGCAAGTTTTTGGCGCTACACACACACACACACACATACATTTAATTGCATATTAACTGTTTTTACGTGCTGCCAACTGTTACAGTATTAAGTTGCTCTCTCGCAGGCGCCCGTAACTCGCACGCCCCGCCTCTAGAGATGTGTTTTAAAACAATAATTGTTGTTATTGTTGTTGCTCTTTCAGTAGTAAAACGTAATTTATGTGGTGTGTGGCAACGTTGACGCTATAAAACAATTTAAAACAATTTAACCATTAATTCTGAGACAAACGTTTTAAGGTCAGCAACATGTTGCACTCAATTATAGATAGGTAAACGGCGTTATTATAGACACGCAATAATGTTTTTATGTGTGTGTGGGTGTTCAGTAAGGGAAAGTAAGCTGTTTACATGAAAAAAAATATATTTCTCTATTCACTTTTACCAAGTTTTCACATTCTTAAATTAATATTTAAAAAACAAAAAAAAAATATTGTCCCATCGCCTTAAGATTGCCCCCTCTTTATTTTAATTCCAAAAATTTTACCATTCCAAAGACCAAACATCTAATGCGCGCACTTTCCACCACCACAGTTGCCAAGAAAACATTGCACCAACAACGAAACGCAAGCCACCAGCAACCGTTGCCGCTAAGTAACGACATTCCATGCACCAACGCCACTGCAGCTCATTATTTATACGCATTTATTGGTGCCACCACAGCGTGCAACATAGCAAATCATACCCCCCCACACTACTTGTTCCCAACTCAACCGTCTCCCATGAAACATTCTCCGCGCCTGCAGCATCATGCAACATGCGCCCTTTTGCCAACCACTTTGCTACGGATCTGCCAACAACGCACCGCGCGGCCGCACCAAATCACTTTCGACTTCAGTTCTAAAACTACACACATACACACAACATATACATACAGCTGTGCCGCCACCCTTAAATGACTTTTCAGCGTGTAATATTGCTGCGCGCATCCAGCGGCGTCGGGAGCGTCAAGTTGCAAGCAACACACCCACTGCACAGCGCAACCCACAACACAGTTCTCACAGCGCACCGCAGCGCATCCACTTGTCGTTTGGTTAATAAGTACATTGCTTCATCTCCGGCTTTCCAAAAGTTATGCGCGCACTTTGCTGGCTTTGGCATTTCACAGCTAAAAATGGCTGCCACTGATGCGTCGCTCGGTGCATGCTCTAATTAAAATGCATTACTTAGTACTTTGGCAACTTTCAGCTCAACTCTCATGCTAATTCGCCCACTACTTGGGTGCGCATTGAGAAATAAAGTTGCTGCCATGTTGTTGTTATGTAGACGCGCACTTGGCTATGAGTTGGTTTGTTGTTGCTTATTTTTGCCACACCATTAATGGCTTTTGATGGGCGTTGGTGGCCACACTTTTAGTACGCAGTGCTTTCATTACTCTGCGGTAATTAGTATAAACAAATGCGCTTTTTATTTGCGCTTTAAGTGCGTTACTCTTGATTTTATTGAAGTGTAAATATGTATATATTTTTTAATCTCTATATACATATATATATTGTTTTGGTATATCTATATATATTTTTTGTATTATATATATAGTTATTTTTGTAAATATTTATTTTCTGTGTTCATCTGGCATATACTAATGAGTTGTGTTTTTGATTTTTCCCTTTGCAGACATCCACTATTCCCGCTCTTGGCGCTAATATTTGAAAAATGTGAGCTGGCCACATGTACGCCCCGAGAACCTGGCGTGCAAGGTGGTGATGTCTGTTCGTCAGAATCATTCAATGAAGATATAGCAATGTTCAGCAAACAGGTAAGATATTTATAGAAATACTTATATAAATGATTCTAAGAGATATTGAAGTAAATTAGCGGTTACAAAATATTGAAATAATTAAAGCAAATTAAAAAAATTTACAATAAATAAAGAAAATCATAGCATAGAGTATTTCATGTGTTTTCATCAAGGTACTAAGGTCTTTCAATATCAATAAAGTTAAGCTCTCGCTGTTTTTAAATAAAAAATTCACTATAATTGTGACATATTAAACTTGAGGCGATTCCGCTGTCAGAGATATACTGGTTACCTTAACCTTTATAACCGATATATAACCAATACATAACCATTTTATAACCAAAACTCAAATTTTGTGTCAATATGAGTAGTGTCTATTATATCATTTTTTCTTCATATGTAAACTTATGAAAAGTGGTGTTACTTTATTTTGTATTCTAGGTGACGATCTCCAAAAAAACTGTGAAACAAATTTAAATAACTGCAAATTTTTTAGTGACTATAAGGGATGTTTCGGAAACATATGCAGCTCTAATTTAAGCACTTCGTTTTTAAAATAAGTTATCTTGAATATTCAAGTATTTCTTCGGGTTCGGGTTTTCTTGAATCTGCTTAAAATGTGGTTTACCAATTTTGTTCCAAAATAGATCCGAAACATATGTGCCACATACTATTTCCGCGAATAACCATACTTTCTTCCTGCTAATTCCCACTTAAGCGGCGGCTGAGATTTCATTTCACTTTTACCCTAGAAAAGTTTTCGATTTCATTGCCATTACTAGTATATTCCGAAATATTCAACTGCACTTAGGCATAAATTCTGCTTGCTTACTTACTGATTGATGGATTATATGCGCTACACTTCGCTGCCTTACTAACTGACAAACTGACTGCCACGCCAGCCAGCAGATCCACTTGACTGGTAATTGGAGATTATTTTCTAAAATCCAACACATGTGGCAGACACTCGCGTACTTGAGCGCGTACAAAACTGTTAAACGATCAGATTACCGGGGGTAGAATAATTAAATAAAAACAACAAGAACAATGCTGGCATAGGCGGTGAGGGCGAAATTTCCACAAGCGGGAGGCAACATTCATGCAAAGTCCAAATCAAGCTGAGTTGCGCGCAGACGCCGTATGATTTCAATCATTTTGCCAAATCTAAGTTGAGCTACTTGAGTTAAAACTCGGGAATTGACAGACGAGCGCGCAAATATGTATAAATAAGTATGCGTACATATGTATGTATGTACTTATAAAGCAGGAATACTTAATTTAATTTTTGGTTTCTCCAACATTTGGTTGTTTGATAGTTGTTGTTATTGTTGTGCACATCCGTGGCGTTGAAATTAAATGCTAAAGATGCACAATAAAAATATTATTTCAATGGAAAGCAAAACAATGTTGAGCACAAACAGATGTGACAAATATGTGTGGCAAGCAGGCGGACGGGCGGGCGTGTGAGTGCGCGCGGTTGGTGGACTTGGTGGTGGAATGATGTTGGTTGCAGCAGATACTCAGCCATACATTGACATGCGGTGACACATAGCCGCGTAGTCTGCTTGCCAGCAACGCCCTGCTGCCTGTAGTGCCAATGCCCACTAATTGAGCGCGTTTGTGCAACACCATAAGAAACGAAAACAAAAAATTAAAAAGAATTAAAAATAATTATGAATGTGAAACAAGCAAATCGAAAGGAAATACAAAGTCGACGAAAATTGAAAACACAAGTTGCCACTTCCTTTAGCGTGCCAGCAACTGGAGTCGACGCAAATAAATCTCGAGCTACTTTTGGAGACAGACTCTTTGAAAAAAAAAAAAAAACAAATTAGTGAAAAAATCACTACTGCAACCCTACAACACTTAGGCACTTCCTTTGGCAACGCGCAGCAGTCAGCGCGCATGTTTGCAACATTCCAGCATATGTACTCGCCAGCAGTGCGCGTTGTTGGTGACATCATAAGAACGCACTTGCTGCCTGCCACACTGACATTTGAATAATTTACGATGGTTTAACATCAAAATTATGTCCACACTGTGCGGGCGAATACGCTGAACGGCTTTATGATGGTGTTGAAGTGGATGTTGCCCATAATGGGGCCGCTGATAGCCACCCTCCTGCTGGTTGAGCGTAACTTTAGTTGCGATGCGACTGATGATGATGATGAACCGTACCAATGACTAACTGACTGACTGTCGAACTCAAATCGACCTCCCATTCACTAAGCGGCGACTATGCGCGCATATTATTTCGGTATTGTTGTTATTGTTTTTTATTTATTTCGCCGCAATAATGCCACAACTTTCTAATACATATATGTATATGTATATATTTATTCGCCCTTCCTCTTACCGCGCACTTGCCGCACTGCTGCAACGATTTTTGAGGCGCGTTCAAGTGTGCAATAAAGAAATGAAAAAATTACAAAAACAATGTTAAAAGCATATATCAGCCTCATGATCGGCATCAACATCAGCGCGCTGGTGCGAGATCACATTAAAAACACCATCAACGCAGGCACCTCATCACATTATGATTGCTGTCTGTCTGCCTGCCCTTCTTTGCGTGCTGCGCCTGTTGTAGTTGCATGCCACATTCATACATGCATATATGTGGTATGTACACATAAATATATTTATAAAACACATGTGCTGCTGCGACAAAAATTCAAAAAGTCAAAAGTGGCGTTGCTCTGGCAGACAACGCTGTGGCCGCCACAAAAGGATGTTCAGTTTGCAGCAAAAGGCAAAAAAATGCAATTTTCAAATTCTAAAAAAAATGTTCAATATGCCAAATATGACATGTCAGTGCAGTGAAATAATAATCAGAAAAATTATGTTTTTATTTATGGCTCATTTGTGCGCTTTTTGATGGCTTTGTTTCGCTACTGAGCCGTTGCTGGTTGAGCGCTGCTGGAGTTGAAGATTTTTTGAAGCCAGCGTTGCATGTTGCACAGCAGCATATTTATTTTACTTGCTTATAGAAGGGATGTAGGCTTTTAAAGCCAGAAAATATTATGAACTTAAAGCTAAAGAATATTAATTTTTTAATTAATATTTATATATACATGCAACATTTGAGATTTTTGTTGTGTTTTTACTCTACTATTGAGAAGTGAATAATGTGTAAGTTATTATTTTAAGCGCTGTTGCATTTTGAATTTTTTTTTTATGACGAATTTCTTTTTAAAGAAAGCTTTAAAAAATTTTTCAAAATAAATAACACATATATATTTCGCGTCATTCCAACAAAAAATAGCAGCCGCGTGTTGCAGTATTGAAATATATGTGGCACATAACACTTTTCTGTACGCACAAAAGTGTTTTTTTGCATTCCCCCACTCTTGAGTTGCACTAAAACCGCCGGCAACACACTTGCAACATTTGCTCAATTGCAAAATCTTAATTCCGCACATAAACAACGGCATGCAGATTTAGTAGCATAATTTTTCATATACTAATTTGTGCGCATTTCACAGACACACACACGCACCGCCACAAATTAATTTCCAACAACTGCTTAGTGCCACACTTAGCGATTTGCGTAAAAATAGCTCGGAAAAGTGTAATAAGTAGCGAGAATTTGAAAATAAATATAAGCATAACGTGGATTTGCGTTGCCGATCGCGCAGTCTGCATGCAGTGTTGTTTACATTGCGACAGCCAGTAGGCAGCCTGTGGCAGCAGCAACTTCATCAACATGCTTATCATGTCGATCATCATTCAAAAGTGCGCCCAAAAGCATGCGTCTGTGTGTGTGGGTATGTGTGTCAACGACGTCATGATTGTCAGGCGAATAGTTGTCTTCATCAATGCGCTTGCCGCTATGCCATGGTGCATCTTCCTTGCAGACTGTTGCTGCCACAAACAAGCAAATGACACTATTGCAACGCGAAAAAATGAAAAACAAAATTCAAATCTACAAAGCTGCTTTTTCGCTTTATTTATGTTGCCAAAAATAACGCCGACACAACATTTGTTGCTTACGCAGTTGTTGTTAGTATTTGTGTTGCATTTTCTAAATATCGCTTTGCTCTCTATGCACTTTTGTTGTGTTTGTGTATGCACAAAAATTTTGCTCTTTCAGCTTTTGGCCGTTTCAAAGTGCAATTGTTTTTGTTGCATGTGTGTATTGTTGTTTTTGCCGCTCTTGATGTTTCTAATTTAGTTGCCGCAGCTGACTTTTGTGAACGTTTATTTTCGAAACTCATATATTTTATTTAAGTGTGAAAGAAGAAGCAGCAGCAGCAAAATAAAAATAGCAAAAACAACAAAAAGGCCAAAAACAAAAATTTGTAGGCAGCGAGTGTAGAGGTTAAACTTTGCTGTCGCGCTGGTGAGCGATGTTGCATGCGATGTGTATCGAATGCTTGATGTATGTACTGCTTTTAAAACTTAAATAGTTTTTTCTCTTTTTTTAATTTTTTTTTTCTTTTTTATTTTTTTGTTTCTTGCTTTTAATGCAATTTTTTGTTTTGGTTTAATCGTGTGAGTGCCACATTTCTTAGAAGTGGGGGTAAAATGGTTGTTTGGTGTGAACAATTTTTCAGGCTCAGCGCTTACCGCGTGTGAGTAAGTGAGTGTGAGGCGCAACACAGACTGTGCGTTTGTATTGTGGCAAATAGGCGTATTAACTGGCAGACAGATTGCTGGCGATAGGAATAGAGCGTGATAAAACCATGATGGTAGTTGACTGAGCTTTGACAGGGAGTGGACTGAGGTGGTCAAGGCATGGAAAGTTGCGTTTGTATGAACTTAAAATTTTAGATATTATAAAATATTTCAAATTTTATATGCATTTTTGAGATTGAAAAAATGTAATTAAAATAAATAATTTAAAAATTTTAATTAAAAAAATTAATAAAATTTTTATTAAAGAGAAAAATTAAATATTACGGAAAAAATTAAAATAAATAATTAAAAAAAAATTAAAAAAATTTTATTAAAAATTAAATATTACGAAAAAAATTAAAATAAATAAAAAAAAAAATAATTAAAAAAATAAACAAAATTTCTATTGAAATTAAAAATTTAATACTACAAAAAAAAAAAAATTAAAATAAATAATCAAAAAATAACAAAATTTTTATTTAAAGTAAAAATTAAATAATAAAATTTTATTAAAAATAAAAAACAGATATTAAAAATAAAAATTAAATAATTAAAATATATTAAATTAAACAAAAAATATTTGTTAATTAAAATAAAAAACCAATATTACCAAAAAAAAATAAAAATAAACGCTAACAACAACTCAGCAATCTTCCCCTACCTTTTGCTCTACAATGTCGTTCTTGAAAAAATTTACCCAATAAATATTCATTTTTAAAATTATTCATAACGCACAGCGAAATTGATTTTATTTCGGAAAATATGCACATACTTAAGCACATATAAATCTTGGTGAACTCACATGCCAGCTAAAATGAAATACCACACAACATGGCCACATAAGCCAGTCAGCAAATAATTTACAATTTCAATTAATTTTAAAATTTGCACAAGCCAATTAATTAAATATAAATTTTTTTTAAATCAATAATATTTTACTAAATCGCACATTGTAACCGAAACTTGCTTGTGGCGGCAACAACAACGCGCACTTTTTACTTAAAAGCGTGATATTTAAAAAATATTTTTCATATGATTTTCTCCAAATCAAAAATTTTTGCTCACTGGGTTGCCGCCTTTGACTCAGCGCTCAACCGCCAACCGCCTCAACTGCCTGAAAGCGCAAAGAATTCATAAGTGAACATCGCTCTTTCAGTTGCTGATGATTATTGTAATAATGTTGTTGTTGTTTTTTTTTTGTTTCGTTTCTGAATTTTTGGCATTTGGCATAATGATTAATGAAGTACGGGTAAATAGCATGGTTGTTAGTTTGTTGGCTTTAGTGGTCGTTCATGTTGTTGTTGCTGCAATAAATACATCTGTATGTTGACGCCGATGATGATGGTGATGCTGCTGTTGGCACTGACGGCTGTTTTTCATACTAACTATGTATGTTTGGCTGATTCCTATGTTGTTCGCTGATTGTCTGCTGTTTGCCCCGACAACGTTCTGTCTGCGCAGTGAGCGCTGCGCTTCCTAGTCTGCTTCTTCCTGCTCTTTTAACATGCTGCAAACATACACATAACATACATATACATACATATATGGGTATGTACAATACTGTGATTCTGTTTTAACGCATCATCAACAGCATGAAAACAAGCATTTCTCAGATTCTAGATTTTGCTCGCTGTTGTTGTCAATATTTGTTGCTGTTGCTGGTTTGCAATATTCACCGTTGTATGTTGTATGAAATGTAATTATTAATTTTTCTTTTTATGAATTTTACAATCACAAAATTTGATGTTGATGAGTTTGCTTGTTGAGTTTTTAATTTTGGTGAAAAAAATTTTGCTGCAAAAAGTGCTTGCATACAAGGAAATTATCATCATTAATATTGACAACAAGCGAAATTAATTAGTAAACTGCAATGATTCTTGAGCAAGCGAAAATTTTTTCCTTCAAAAATATTTACTAGTGAAAGATTGAGGGTATTTTTTAACGAAAAAAAAACCAATAATTTCAGCAAACTAATGCAGAAAATATTTACCGCTATATACATTTTTGTATATAATTCTCTAATCATTGTAAAACATACCTAAAATCGTCCCTTATATACCCAAAATCTTGTTCTAGTAACTATTTTTTTACTTCCACATTTATACCCTCTGCACCAACTTTCTCTACTTGCTCCACTTAATTAGCATTCAATTTAGTTGTTTGCTGCAAAAATCACAATAATTTAATTAAATAATTAATCGCGTAAATCAATCGGTTAATTGAGCACAGCATGCAAGCAAATAAATTACACATGCCGCAAAGCGGCAGTTAGTTGCAACACCTACACACAGATGCACATATATAAAATGTTCACCTATATAATATACACATATGCTGTTGTGTGGCAAGTGCCACACTTTCATACATTTCTAAGTGTATATTTAACTGCGTGTAGCCGATTTTAGACACTGCTAATTATAAACAAATAAATTACATGTAGGTAGACATTTTTATTACGCTCACCCACCTAAACAGCTGAGCAAGAAATTACAGAAAAGAGCTGACAAATATATGTAGTACATGCGTAGTTGCTATGTGGCAAGCGAGCAATGTGTAACAAGTGTGTTGGCAATTTAATAGCCAAAAGTGTTGACATAATTGTCGCCACAACCACAACGGCAATGGCATTTGAAGACTAACATGAGAGAAAAACAAGAAAAAAATAATTGAAGATACATTGCCACATGCGTGACAGTTATGTGTTCGTTGCACACGTTGCTTAGGTGCTAGCGCTCACTCTGCTACAACATTAGAGTTTCTCCTTTGCGTTTTGATATTTAAATTCTAATTGCCGTGCGTTTTATCAAACCTTTTGCCGCCCCATATAATAAAATTCAGCTGTCAAAGCAAACCGAAAACTTCACAACATACCTACAGATGTAGATACACGCATTATCTGCACACATACACACATGCTTATCTAACTGCGCATCTCAGAGCACTGCTCATTACTTTCTTTTTCTACTTTTTTCTATTTTTTCCACTTTTCTCATTTGAAGCCAAAAGGAAAATATAGATTTTTTGTGATACACAAATAGTTTGGGTGTTCTTAACAATTATGTATGCACATACATACACATAAACACATGTATGTATGTGTACTCTATGCCACATATTTTGCCTTTTCTCAGCTACGTTTCGGTATTTTTCTCTAGAATTGCTCAAAATTACTAGTTTCGTTAATTTCATCTATGATTCCTTAACGGCGTATCGACCTTTCTTTCAATTTACCTGCCGCCAGCAGTATATGCGCCGCATACAGGTTCCAGCTATAATGCTACAACGTTTGCAATCAGTAATGAAGCCAAGGCACAAGCACCAGTCTAAGAAAAGGTTCACATTCTACCTTTGGTTTTTCCATTGTTTCAAAACGAAATCGCATTGCTTTCCAGAGAAAAAATATTTCTTTTACAAAAAACTGAATTCGTAACACACAAACGTACGGCAGGCATTTAAAAAAGGGCATTAACGCATACAATTTGTGTCTCCTTGTGGCACTATTGTGCTGTATGTGTCTGTTGCGCATGCGCATATTGCTCATTTTGTGCCTTTAGTGCCCTTAGTGTGGCGTAGCATACCTTTTGCGCTCTAAACAAAATCACAACACTAACACATACGCACATACATATAAAAATGTATGAGAGAAATACCATTTGTGTACAAGTTTAAGGCATTTTAATCTGCTTTGTTTCATTTATGTTTTTTATTTTATTATATATTTGTTGTCTTGCTTGTCGAGCATTCGTTAAGCAGAATTATTCCTGCTTCTTCAATTATACTTACATGCTTCTTTTCCCGGCAGCCTTTAGGGCCAATGCTTTGAAAAAAGTTGTGGGGTACCTTTTTAATTTGCCCCTACCCTCTTTTTATCAACGCAAATGCCTTAGCCGCGCTATATCCTTCGCGCCACAAAAAGATTCATTCATACCTACACACATGCAAGCAGTAATTTCGAATACAATAATGCGTTCGAATTAAAAAAATATCAAATGAGTGCAGTAAAAACGGTAAATGAAATCATAGATTGCTTGATGGAATCCTTGCGTCAACCCCTGGTGTGGCCGTAAGCGGTTTTAGATTACGCGAACAATGCTTATGGAGGTAAGAAAGAAATTCATTACCAACTACAGCTACGCAAAACTTGTAAAGGTGTGCTCGGCGTGTGTATGTGTGTTATGAAAGACACAATAAACAGCAATAAATGAGCATTCTTCGTGTCCTTTTGACGCAACTGTAATGCTACTGCGCAGTCATAACTGTTGTTATGTAAACTTTATAACAGCAAATAGTTTTACTTGCGTTTCTGGCAGTGCCACATGCAGAAATTTACTTTTCTGGCAACATATGCAAGTTGCAACATTTTAAAAGCCATTCAAATTAAGCTTGCCTCATACTAAAAATTGCTTTTTATTAGCAATACTTTCCTTTCGAGAAGTTTTAAGGCCCATGTCATCTTATAAATTCAATTTTTTATATATTTTTTCTAATTTTCACAAAACTATTTTCGCTGCCATCAAACAAGCAAGAATTTGGCCACAAAAGCACCCTAAATTGTTTATGCCGCGCCACAATCATTTCGCAGCTTTTGCAGCCAACTAAAATGTTTATTTTAATTACATACACACATATGTACGTCATAACATCATTTTACGTGGCGCTGCCCACCGCCCCTCACACCCCTTGCCGTACATTATACGCGTCTTGTAAAAATGTATGCCAGACATTAAACACCGATAGACGCCAGCTTCCAACCGCTAACTGATTAGGCTGTTCTCCTTACAACTGCGCTGGCCATCAGCGTTTTGTTTACAAAAAAATTCAAATTTTTCCAAATATTCAATATCGTATTTTTGTACTGAAAGTTGCCTAAGTAGTGCATGAGCAGCAGGAAAATTTTCCTGAATACACACAAACATATTCAGCAATGTGCTGAATGACAGCTCGACAGCCAGACAGACAGTTGGTTGCCACAGACTGGGAAGAACTCAACGCGCTACGGTTAACTTCTTAGACTCAACAAACACGACGCTTGCTATTGTTAACTTTTCATTGCAATATTTGTTTATAAAACCACTTGGCGCCTTTTAAATGTTGTTATTATATCCATTTGTTGCCTTGCCATACATGACGTGTGAGCTGACTGGATGACTGCCTCGCTGGCTGGCTGGCTGGCTGGCGGAACGTTGCAACAATATTGCCCGAACGCTGGAAGGTGTTGAATGAGCGCTTATATGTACATATGTATGTATGTGTGTGTGTGTGCGTCTATTTGAAAACTTTTTTTTGAAAATGTAAATCGTTTCATTTTTCCATTTCATTTGGAGAGCAAATAACTAGTGCGTGCATCACATGTCACAAGCGCCACAACAGCGCTCTGGGCCGAGCGGCCTGCACCACGAGGGCGGTCGGCAATATTATTCGTCAATGTTTACATTAGCAATTATGCAGCGCAAAGTTGCTTAGTCCACAAGTCTGGTCATTGACATGCCTGCGCCTGCAATTGTTGCAGCAACATTTCTTATTTACCTTGATTTTGTTGTAATTTCCTGCATGCGTCAACAAATGCTTATTTTAAATGAAATATTACTGGGAATCATATTTGTGCGCGTGAACGTGTACAACTCTCACACACACACACTCTGAAACGTATGTGCCACAATATTTTTTAAAGTTCGATTTCTCTGTATTAGTTTGACCTCATACTTATTTATATTTATATTTGGTTGTTGTTGTTTGTTGTATGTTTATTTAAATTTAAATTGTTGCCACTTAACGGCTTTGGCCACCGCTGCATTATTCTCGAAATTCATCCTCATCAAATGCCCGCCCACGCACGCAAGCCATACGTTCATACGCGGACGATCGTCGCGTTTCGGGCTTCGCGCATTGAGTGGCGTAGAAATTCGCTCGCTCGTAAATCAAGCAAATCACAAAAGCACACAGGCATCTCAATACAAAACACACATACACATACATACATGCATACACACAAATATTTAGCTATTTGTTTAACAATGCCGCTCGGCTTGTCACTTACACGTCAGACGTGAGACAGACGTCATTGGAAAATATACATTTTTTAACGCCTATACGTGGACTTTTTTGTTGTTTGTGGGAAAGTAATTTCTTGATTTTAATGGAAAAACTAAAAATAAGCTGAGTGGTAAATAAATAGAAAAAAAGTTATAGAAAATTAAAAATATCCGGAAAAATATAATTGTTGTTTTTGAACGAGCTAAGTCATGGCGTTAGTTTTATTGCCTTTCACAAATAGTTAAATATTTGAAATTCAAAAAGCTTCTCATTTGTTATACTATATATGTATATAGGCTAAAATTTATTTATTTAAATTCAAGTAGTTTGGAGACAAATTTATATAAAATTAAGCTTTATCATTATTAAGTCAATAAAGCTCACACTTAAAATCGCGAAAACTGTAAGATCAGGTTTAAAGCAAAAAAAAAAAAAATTTTAAATAAAATAAAAAATATATTTATAATTAATTAATTTATTTACTTTAAATTATTTTTGTCAAAACCAAAAATAATATTTGCAACAAATTTATTGAATTACTTTGGTATTAAAAAAAATATATGTTTATTTAATTATTTTAATTACAAATTTAAATTAAAGCTTTAATTGTATTAATTAAAAATTTAATTAAGTAAAGTAATTTAAAGTAATTAGTTGATATAATTACATAATACTAATATAATTAATTAATATATTTATTATATTAATTTAATTACAAAATAACACTAGTTAAATTAAATTTAATTAATTAAATTTAGTTTCAATATTTTTAAATTAAAATAATATTTTTGCTTCCTTTAAATCTGAATTTAAAGTCGTTTATATAAATAATTAATAATAATTTATATAATTACATATTTTTGGTAATTGTTAATTGGCTAATTAAAATTCAGTATTGTGGAAAAAATTAATTAATACAAAAATATATTTGTAGTAATTTTTTTTTCTAAAAAACTGATTTTTAATAAAAAAAAATATATTTACATAATAGGCTCATTTGCAACATCTTTATACCGAAAAGCTGAGTTTTCAATAAATTTTTTGGAAAACTTTGGTTTTTTATTAAATCGCTATTTTTCCAAATTTTATAGTAAATCTGATGTAAGCTCAACGCTGTATGAATGTAAAATATATGCCTTTTTTCTTGGTATATAAATATGCACATATGTATGTACATATATGAGACCATAAATAGCCATGTTTATAATCACACTCGGCATATAAAGGTGGTAACTACACGCGTTCTAAGTTTAGCCGAGCACATGGTATGCGGTTAATTGATTTAAATTTTCCGCAGAAACATTCCTTGGCGCAGAACCACACGCGCATACATAAAGATATATAAATGTATATAAAATAGTTCATAGCTCTTTCGGCGCATACAAACATTCTAAGTTTACAGCTGTCTGACGTAGCAATCACGAAGCGATGCTGATTGATGTGTACGCTCATGAGCAGAAAAAAAACTTAACAGTAAAATGAGAGTTTTTATTAACACTTTGTGCCTACAAGCAGGTCTGCAGTACATTTGCAAGGCAAGAAAATTTGGACTTGTAGTTCTTTGGTTGTGAACAATAAATTCTAATACAAACTTCTGGCGGGAAATTGCTCACAAAAGGTATCGCTAGAATTATAGTACATTTCTCTCCATTTCTAAGCTTTTTTTACTTCAAAAATATTTTTTTTTTATTCCAGTTACTGCATCTTCTCACAGCTTTCTACCATTTTGTAGGAAAATTTGTTTACATTTCCGATCAATGTGATTGATGTTTTTGTTTATGAATTCACCACTAAAAGCTGCAAGCAACAATGTTGCTGACAGGGCGGGAAATTCATGACAGAAAGTGGATGATCAATATAATATAAAAAGAAAAAAAATAATGCTGATTATTATGCTAAAATTTTAGTTAAAGGTTTAGAAAAAAATATCAACAATTATTAGATATGTGAAATTGTTGAGCGATTTCATTAATTCCAAAAATTAAAAAAAAAATTATTTGTGTAGAACCTTAATTTCAATTTTTAATTGCTCTTCTACCCACAACAATGTCGCTAGCAACATGTGCGCTTCAACATCGCGTGACAAGCACTTGTTGCGGCAACATTTACATTGCTACCGTCAACATAAAATTTATGATCACAACAGTGGCATTGACACTGGGGTTTGTCTAAAAGTGGTTGTTGTACCACGCGATTATCATAACACCGTTATTTACTATACAAACGTTTATACGTATTTTAAACCGAAATGATTTAGTTGAAAGCTTGCGATTTAATTGCGCGCACATTTGTTGATGCTACCGCATAGCTGCTAACATTGTTGTTGTCATGTTGTCATTAACAGCCGCAAAGCTGTTGTGGTGTTGTTCTCAGACAACAACAGCGCGCTTGTGTTGTAAATCAATTTTTGGTGAATGTGTGTTTGCTGGATTTATTAATATTGTTGTTGTTGTTGTTTTTTATTTTTATTTTTGTTATTTTTAGTAATTTGTTATTCTCGCTGAGAGCATTTCAATTTGTTATATACGCATTGGTGCTGGGATACATTGTTTTGGCAACATGTTGCGGCAATACAAAAATCTAAAAAAGAAGAATATTTTCTTAAAAATTTACTTATGGTTGTTTAAAAATAATAGTTTCTATCAACAAATTTAATTTCGTACTTAAAACTGTCAAATAACGGCATTTTTCGATTCGCTCGCACATTGTATTGAAATCACTACCACTTTTAATTATCTTAATGCCTACACACGCCGTCGTAAAATCAATTGCACAACATTTATGACAAAAACAAACAGTAGTCCAAAGTTATAACAATGGCAAATATGAATCAAGCAATAACAGTTAATAGCTTTTAATATCAGCAACACCTCATAACGGGGCGAATGAGCGCGATACTCTGTACTCTACCCGAAAACTCGCCCTCCCGGCTGGGCACAATGGCGCAAATGCATTAGCAGTTTTTAAAATTTTATGAAATGTTATTTCCCTACTATATTGCACTAATTTGAAAAACGAAATAAAAATGCGGCCGTCATTAAATTTCCGTAATCCCACAATGCTAGTACTCGTACTGCGTTTTTTTCGTCGAATATGCCTGCATTAAAATGATTTTAATTTCTCACGTGATAAACGCTTAATAGCGCAGTCACATAAAAGCGCTGAATGGAAATTGCTTCGGTAACACTAAAATAAATTGTACTGAAAATGAAGTGAAATGAAAACGGTGGCATAAAAAATTTCGAGCAAATTGTGGCCAATAAACCGTAATTTATTTGTTGCTCCAAACAATTGCTAAATATAATTTTACAACGTTAATTACATACATACATGTGTGCAGCTATATAGAGCTGGGTATTTTTATATTTGTTTGGTTTGACTACCGACTCTGTCATAAAGTTTCAAGAAGCAAAAGAAGTCGTTCGGAAATGTAGGAGTAGTGCTGTTGTAAAATGGAAAGCTACTCAACTCAGCTGTCATAAAGTTCGTGCTCAATTGTGAGAGAGGGCCGCAGAGAAAATGGGAACAATGAAGAGATATGTGTAAATGCTGGTCGCAGATATTAACAGAAAAATTATTAAAATTAAATGGTTAGCTTAGAACTTCGTAATTATTTTGCTGAAAATTATTAAAAATTAATTTAAATTAATTATGTAAATTAAACTTTAATTTTAATTTCAAAATTTTCTAGAACAAATTATAATTTTGGAGAACATATAAAAAAATTAAATATTAAAAAAAAAAAAAATTATAATAAAAAAATATTTTTGAAAAAAATTATATAAAATATTTCAAAAATAAATTAAAATGAGCACATTCATGAAAATAGACAAATGTTAATTATTAAATTTAAATTATTAATACAGTGCTATTTGTTTAATTATATAAAATCAATAATTATTTTGGAATAATTTTTGATCACAAATTTTTTAAATATAATTAATTTTAATAAATAAATTAATTAAAAAAAATAAATAAAAAATATACCTATGTAATTAAAAATTAAAATATTTCATAATTAATTAAAAAAATTAGTCGCAAAAATTTTAGAAAGTATTTTTGTTTATCTGCAGCTATTAATTATTATTAAGAAAATATTATTAATTACTAATTTAATATATAAAATGAAAATTTTTGTTTAAAAATAATTATTTAAATTTACAAAAAATTGATTATGGTATTCAAATTAAATTACACTTTATTTAAGAAATAACTGCTTATTAAAATTAAAGAAACAGGATTTTTAATTTTTTTAATTAAAAAATTTAATTAATTATGATTACACGAAAATATTAAACTCTAAATATTAAAATATTTTTCAAATTTCAATAAATAATTTAAAATAAAAATATTAGTGATAATTAAAAATTAAAAAGTAAAGAAGTTAAAATTAGAGCAATTAAATAAAATAGAATTATTAATTAAATTAGCGAAAGATATTCTTGAATATACGCATTTTTTCTTGTCTTTAGCTCTTCCTGTAATTTTTTGATTTCAAATTCACCTCCCTTATACTACATACATACATATGTATGTATGGATGTATGTATATAACTTGCTTATCAGTCTTCATTTTTTATGATTATTTTTCATATCATTTTATGACATGGATTTTGGCCGTCTTTCACTGATTTCACCTAATTAATTTCTCAACAATAAATATACACACGTTTGCATTTAACTTTGTGACACATACACATACACACCTACACGCATATGCAGCCCTGCTATCTAAGTTGGCAGGCAAGTAGAGGAATTAGCTACTGCACTCACCTAAGGTTATGAGCCGACCGGATGTGTGTGTGTGTGTGCGCGTATAATTAAACAAAAATGCATGCGCTGAAGAAAGGCACCTTTTGTCTTTCTTTCTTCAGCATTTGAAATGTAACTTATCATGCCGGCTTGCACTACTTCATAAGCGCTTGGCATACAAACAAGTGCACTCAGCTACTTAACGTACATTCACCTACGATTTTATGTTCGCTTTATTTGACAAATTTGAAAAAGTCTATTTGTTTTTGTATACAAACACGACAGAAGAAGTCTCCATTACCATATTTAAACAATTACTGATAAGTACATTGGTACGGTTGTGAGTGTTGTCCTGTTGCATTGAAAGTAGTTACATAAGTCAGTAGCGCGCTATGCGCCTCTGGCAGCATTAACAGCAGCAGTCAAAGATAATTTGAATCTCAACAGTACACAGCAACTAAGTAAATATTTGCTTAGAAGAAGCATGCATTCTTTTGTATTTATTGTTGTTGTTTATGCCTGCTTATTGCCCAAGTAAACATAGAAATGCGTAAATGCATTTGGGTGCAGTGTTGTTATCTGCCTAGCGCTGATGTTGCAGCTAATAATTTCCATCGACTTCAAGTAAGGAATGTTATTAAAGAAGTTGTGTTGACATTTGCGGCCAAAGTGAGTTGAACCGTCAAATGCGAGTACACGTAATGTGCAACGTTCGCTGCTGTTTCAGCTTTGAAGCGCTCTGAAAATTTTCTCTTAAAAAAAAATAAAACAAATGAGAATTACATACTTATACATCCATATGTATGCGTATATAGCGCTTATGAGTAATATAATGGATAAGGCTGCACGTATTACGGTATATTAAGCTCCCACCTTTCGGTATTATAAAGATAAAAAAATTATGTTAACAACGTAGCGCAACGTTTACGGATCAAATAAAAATTACAAGCCACATTATTGTCTATATTGTCGATTAGCTTATTCCGACTTGTTATTGTTAATATTGTATAACCGCATTTTTGTTGTTATTGTTGTTGTTGTCTATATTGTGGAATCTTTATTGAGCGCGCTGACGCTTTCGATAGTGCCACTGTGCGGTGACCTTGTGAGAAATTAAGCGCGTTATAAAAATATGGATTTGCAGTGATTTCAGCTTTGGAGCACCTTTTTTAAGGAGCTGCAAATAAAAAATTTAAATGAGGAAAGTATACATATATCGTTATGGGTTTTTGATGATTTCAAACAAATCTCAGTGTTCTAAGCTAAAGAATTATTAATTCTAATTTTTTGTCTTCTACCTTGTCTTTCAATATAATTATACATATAAAGCCATGAGCTCTCACATAGCGCCCTTTAGCAACCTACATATTTTTTAACTAAAAAAATTAAGTTCTTAAAAATATTTTTTCCTTTTCCACAATTTGTAGGGAATACTCTACTTTAACAACAACACATTTTATCACCCATCCATTCATGTACTCATGCATGTAGCCACACTTAAATTATTGTGAAGGTAGATAGGCACACTTTTATCTTTATTACCCAAACGAACAAATACTATATACAAAAATAAATACAAACACAAGTACACACATACTTAGCATTGAATATGGCTAACAAAAAGCTTAAGAGTTTTTGTCATAAATATTTATTTGTTGATAGACACTTTTCTAGGTTCTGATTTCGACGGACGTCAGCATTGAATAACTACCAGTGTTGGCGCGAGTTTTTAAGAATGAAAAAAGTAATGCTTAAGTCATGTATATGCATTGATGATATACAAAGGAATGTAGCTGGTGGTTCCGCATGACACTGACACCGGTGTGCGCCACTCTTCGCTGCTATAACTCACCAAATAATCGCTTAAGCGCAACATTGATAAGCGAACGCTGATTGCTAACGATCGGGCATACTGTAAAAGTAAAAGAAAATAAACTAGAAAACTAGTAAAATTACAAAAGTAGACAATACTAGTGAATAAAATTAGGAAAATATAAGAAGTTTGCAATAAGTAAGAAATTTGCTATTTCTTAGTTAAGCGCTTTTTGAGATAAAGGTTATCTTTGTACATTACCAAATTTTTATTAAACTTTAATAACTTACTAATAATAACAGAAAAATATATTTTCATTACAATTTCCTTAAATTTTTAATATATTAGTGAAAAATATTAAGTCGATTTAAGTTAATTTTGAAAATTCGAGCGATGCTCTCAATTTATTCGTTATACAAGTAAGAATTTTATCTAAAATAATATAGTAAAGTCAGAATCTCCACTTTACGTTCAAAAAAAGAGAGTGCTCAGAATTTTACCTGAAATCTAAAAAGCATAAGTCGACTTAAGCCAATTTAACGCAATATCACGTAATTATGCTTCTTACTATTATATAATAAATTTTTCTTATAGTTAGATATATTGGTGCTCTATAAATATTTTTAATGTTCTTACATTAGTTTCCATGGCATGTAATACAGCACACATTCCACTGTGTCAGCCCACGAAAATCGCGACAACGACAGCTGAGAGCTTAAAATTAAAAAAAGAAATTAAAAAAAAAAGAACTGTAAAACGAAGCATGAAGCGTAAAGTCGCTGGACACTAGATATTAGCAGCTAATTTGGCAAGCAATTATGCGTATTTTAAACAATAAAAAAATGTGGGCAAAACAAAGGGCGACTGAGTGGCGTTAGAGATACTAATAAGATAAAGCACATTCGGCAATAAAATGTGCGTATAAGTGCGTGCTCATCGGCTTTGCTTGTTTGGGTGTCGCGGGTGTAAAAAAAAGCATATATTTGAACAAAATTTTTATTAGAAAATTTTTAAATTTTTTATAAAAAATATTTCGAAGAATTCTTTTCAAAAAAGAATTTAATTGCTATTTTTGGTAAAAAAAAAAAAAAAAAAAAATTATTAGTAAAAATTTAAAATTTTTTCTTGAAAAAAAAATAATGAAAATAGTTTAATTTTTGCAAAGTTTTGTTATATTTCTATTATTTTATGCTTTTTTGATTATTTTTCAATTTAAAACTCAAAATCTTTCGCTAATCCGTCCCACTGTAGCATATCTGCAGCACTGCCTGCATTTTAAACATGCACAGCACAAAGCAGCCAAGGCAGAGTAATCAAAATGAAAACGTAAAACAAAAATGGCATTTATATCTTATTATTATTTAAATTTAAAACTCATTTTTTCGCTTGCTTTCAATATAATTTCGAATACTTTTTATTTATACGACATTTTGCTTGCAAATATCCTCGCTGACAAACCGACGACACTGCGACAAAATTTTCTGTTGCTTTTACCAATACACGCACACACAACAACAACACATGCATATATATATATATATATATATATATGGGGATTTTATTTATAGCCATGTCTCATGCTGTGAATTTACTTGTTATGATGATTTATACATTTTTAAAAACCCAACCAACGCCATGCATACGAAGCGTTGAGCAGCGAACGACAGCGGTAACAAAAGCAACAAAAATAAATTAAATGAAATCAATTTTCGAAAAAAGGAAGAACATAGTGTATCACGCAGCTGCCAAAAAGCAAAGTGCAAAATAAGAACAACAACTTTTGGCTCATACAGTTTTTTTTCCTTTTTTACTTCAGCTGTAGAATGTTTCCGCAACATTTTATGAATGTGCAAATTAAAAAAAGTTAAAGCAACATGTTGCAGGCAAGTAATTTACTTATTTTCTTGGCTGCTAGATCATTAATTTTGTGCCTTAACATTTTCTTTCCGCCACACACCCTCAACGAACGACAATGTTCATGCCGCAAAGGCGTGTTGTAATTAGTTGCAAACAACATTTTAAATGCACCCATGTCAGCCATTTTTAATTTAGCGCATATGAATGCAGTGAGTCAAGCTTACTGCTACTCTTTATTTGTAGCTTTGTGTGTGTGTGTTTGTAAGCGTGTGCACAGTGGGCCGTGTCGCCAGCGCTCGAGGCGTTTGCTACATTTTAGCTGGCTCGCATAGTTTTGCCATTTTTCTTCTCTCAATATATTTTCATTTTTCTACTGGTGCATATTTTATGTTTTCCTGTTGCTAACAATTGCCGTTTTGCTGTTGTTGTGGCGACCACCAAACACTATAATTAACTCCACGCCAAGCGTTCGCTGACGTTTGGCAACACACACACCCATTCTGGCATATATAGCAAACTACTTGTGCTCACTCTTTTGAACCATACGACGAGGCTGACATTTGCCGCTGACGTTTCGACATGAGCAATCAAATATGGCGACAGTAACAAAAGCACCAGTCAAAATGCGCTGACGAGGCATCTCGACGCCGTGCGCGCGTTTTGGCTGTTCTTTTGCTCAATTTTTCCCCTCTTGTTGTTTTTATTTTTTTTTACTTGGCTGCAGAATGCGTGCGATATTGATTTTTGTGTGTTTTAATAGTTGTACAGAAAGAGCATTTATATTTTTTGTTTTTGTGGCAGCCACATATTGTGGCTGTTGTTGTTGTGCTTGTTATTGTTGCAATTATGCTCCGGTCAAACCAGTTAGACAGCTTTACTTGCGCAGCAACATAACAATTTGAAAATAGCAGCTGTAGTAGTAGAGTTTATTGCTTGCTTATGCTGTGAATGCATCCGCAACATGTTGAATGTTGCTAAGCGCAATTGAAGTGTTTAGAAAGCGTACATGGCGGTGGGAGTTTATTAAAAATTAGTGAAGTATTTGAAAAATGCAATATAAAAGCAAAAACTTTGACAATTTGCCTTCTTTGCAATAATGTCTAAAAATTTACTGAATTAAACCTCGTCGAAAGTTATGGAAATTCACGCTTCGCACACACCTTTATTTGAAAATTAAATCTTTGCGCCTTTTGGCATACTCCTGCACAATGTCATTACACAGCTGTCATTTTGACACTTTGGTCACACACAATCTGTTAACGATTTGCCACAAGGTCAAGCCGAAGAGGCTTAACTAACGAACAAATACCGACGTAGCGCAGACACAGTTAAGGCAGCGCAGACCGCCCACCTCAGTGCCAACGCATTTTGACAGCCAACTGTCAATGTCACTGCGAACACACAACACTACACACAGAACTGCAACGAAATTCCGTAACAAAAGTAAATAATAATAATAAAAAAGTAACAACAACACAATAATTGTTTCATTGGAAAACAGACAAAGCAAGGCGTATTGGTGGTGCAGAGATTTTAAGCAGATTATAGGCTAAGCGCGTACAATACCAACCACGTTGAGAGTTTACAAAACCCAGCGGGAAGCGCAACGGAATGAAAACAATCAGAAAAATTTGTGTTTTAAAGCAAGGAAGTCTACAATGTATGCAAGTAGTATAATGATATTCCCATATGCAGCCACTTGGCCTTTACCTGGTGCCGCACAACAATGTTTTCAATATTTTCGTAAGCAGATGCGGTCGAACTACCTGTCTATAAGAGCCAACAACCCAGCGAATGCATTACAATATCAGGAGGTGTTTACAAGCAAGGCTGTGTGTGTGTATGTTTATAGTTTTGTAGTTCTTGTTTTTATTATTTTTGTTGTACTGGAGTGGCTTTGTTTGCATGAAAATCGAAATGTTGTGCGCAAAATGTGGATTCGTCATGCCGCAAGCATGACTAATGGTCTTACCGATGAAAATACTAACAGACAATCAAATGCATATACACACACATACATATTGACAGCCTTATACACACTTTCATTCATGCATATATGCATATTTACGGCCGAAACCCCAATGTTTGATTGCCAAAAGGACAAGCGCGAAGGGAAAAAATGCGAAATACGACAAAAAATGCATGAGACAAAACAAAAATAGATAAAATTTTATAAAAAAAATTGTTGTAATAATAGTAAAAATACAACTGGAACCGGTGACGAGATAAGCCGCCAGCGTCTGCGGCAATGTTGTTGTCGCGGGAAAAAGAACAGTTGTGCACAATGAGCGGTGAATATTTGTAGTGAATTGGGCGGCCTATGTACACACACAAACAGCTACATATATGTATATAGGCACATGTACGCACTGGCAACACTTGCCGCAATAAACATGCGAATTACTCCGCATGCAGGCGCTTGCAAAGGCTCAGCCATAAATGCGCCGCCTTTATATGTGTGTATGTGTTTGTATGTATGTTTATATATATGTGTGTAAGCCTTTGAGCATTTTGCAGCGCTTCAGTTTATTACAGTTGTTGGTAATATGAATTTTTATTGCCATCGGTTGTGGCGTAAACGTGCTTACAAGTCGAAACATAAACCAAATGACACGCACAATGTGTTGCATAGATAAAAATCATCAAAGCAATAATTGATAAAATGCCACCTACGTGGTTGTGATGTGGAAGAAAATTGAAAAAGTTTAACAAAAATGTATACAATTTTTGTTGTACGGCACATGATATACATATGTACATTTGTTTTGAGGTTATATTTTACAGTTAATTATAAAAAATAAGTATAAAATATTTTTTGAGATTTTATATTAAAATTTAAATTAATTATAAAATAACTCTTAATTTTCTAAACCTTGCAACACTTTATTAACATATAATTTTCCTTCCTCTGCTCTTTTCAGATAAGATCACAGAAACCCTACTACACAGCGGATCCCGAAGTCGACTCACTGGTAAGTGTTGCACACATAGAAATGTATGCACAGTCATACACAGAAGCCTTCAATTGCATTTTATTATATCTCACCCATAAATAGATTAATGAATCGCACTTGCAACATATTGCCGCTACTGCAATTGTAATAAATGCATGTTGCATAGTGCCATAATATTGGCACAACAAGTTCACCTTGACCTCAAAACAAAATGCAAAATTTTCAATTATCAAATACAAACAATAAAAACAGCAATAACAACACATCACAAAGCAACAGTTAATGTTGACGATGTATAAACATATAAATTTTTCAATTCAATTCAATTAGAAGAGCGGCCGTTGGCCGTTGCAGTGTGCGGCAGCGACTGTTGCTCGTAAAAAGCAGCATTTTTATTTGCCGCTTAAATAAATTTGTTGCAATTTACCGCTGACCGTCGCAACTAAGGCGGCGCGGCGGCGCAGCGGCGACTAACGCATGCGCACTTGTCGTCGTCAGGCAAGTTCAATGTCGCTGTTGCAAATTTACTGCATTTGTTTTGTATTTTTATTATTAAAAAGCGAGAGAAAAAATCACAATAAAACGGTGTGCTGAAATTTGCGAAAACATTAAGCACACAACAACGGAAAATTATCATTCTTAATCTCAAGTGACTGTGATCCGGCATGTCAAAGCGCTGCGATACATAAACAAATACAGAGTGACGAACCATGCAAACATGCAGCTGTTGCACATACATATTGCATACATACATATGTTTGTTGTTGTTATTGTTTGTAGCAAATTCACATTGTTGCTGACCACAAACAATGCCAGCAGCCCACAAGTATCTAGATATACAGAAATGCACGACTATGCCGGCTGGAGGCTGGAACTTGGCCTGATAGCCCGCGCGGCCCACATGCGCTCGACGCCAATGTAGTAAAAGCAACAAAAAAAAATGAAAAAAAAACTAAAACTTTAAGCTTTTTCGTTACTAAATAAAATGCACATGAGAACAACACATATCTATATGTAGATATATATATATATATATATATATACATATATGTATTTTCAACCGTCATTCCCTCAATAACTGAGTTGTTAACTTATTTTATTGCCGAACGCTTGACTGCTGAGCGCAGTTGATCTGTTGCGCTGTCGCTCGTTGATGCCGGTTGATTGTGCGGTAAACTTGTTGCTCGTCTTATGTCAGCGCGCACTGAAGGCTGTCAATGTTGCAACAATAACAACAACAGCAACAACAGTATGAACTACAACAATACCCACTATAACGATGGCATTAAACCTTTTCGGTTTTGTTGCATACATACAGATTTTTGAACATTTTATTTCATTAATGCATGTAAAATCCCAGCAGCAAGCTCCAATATGCCACACCATAACGTTCACCAGCAGTTCCGTCGCCTGCATCGTTCGCTGGCAGGCAGTTAGCTCGTCACGCGGACTGTAGTAAAATTTAATCGTAAACATTCAATACTCCCCGCATGCTGGCGTCCGTGACGGTCGTGTCGCGGATTTTGTTGCATATGTCATCTTTTAATGCCAAGTGCTGCTTAAGTGGTATGCCACAGTTTTAAACTGACTGCGCACACCGAAATGCCGTATGTATGGAAATTTCGGTGTCGATATGTATGCGTATTTGAGTGCCATTTAGTTTTGCAACAATGAAAAATCTCCGAGCATTTCGCAGCTGCCACAGCTGAGTGTAGGCAAATATGATGCGTAGCATTTAAATGAGCCGTACGACATTTTCGCGCTCACTGCTTTAGAAAGTGAAATGAAAACATTCCTCAGTGTAGCCTTAAGATGCCTCAATATAATTTAAGGCTTTTTTAAAACACATGAGGCATGTATTTCCAAGGAGAGCATTATTCAGCAACGTCTTTTAGCGTTGCATAAATATGTGTGTAACTAAATTATTAAGATACACGAAGCGCTGACAAAAATATGGGTGTGCTGACAAAATTTTTATTGCGCTGAAAGGTAAATAAATAATTTTGTTTCACACAAACCAACTTTACCTGAAAATTTTCAATACTGTGTGGAAAATGTTGGTTATTTTGTTTAACTCAGCTATCGCGCTGAATAACAAATTTACCTTTCTACAACTACTAGTTTTGTATATGTAAGACCAACATTTCAAATAACAATTACTACAAATGCACACACATTTATTTGTCCATCAAGCACTCGTTATAAATTCTGGGAAACCCTTTGGAAAATCGCATGTGCATTCACATATGCTAATTTCGTTGTCACGATGCAATTACCGTTTAGCGGCGAAAGCAAATTATGCATACAAATATTGCCACTTCATATAACTGACTCTTTAATCGCCTTTAAAGCCTATTTATATAGTGTTGGAATCATCATTAGTCAATCGCTTACAATATTACGTATGTTGCATACGAAATTCGTATTGCATTAGATAGTGCAATGAAAGTGCTTACAAATGGCTGCGACGTGCGGTCGTCCATTAAAAGTATATATGTAAGTTTCATTGCTAAATAGAGGAAAGAGTTATGCTGTAATGTGCGAAACTATGTAAATTTCATCCGCTGAATTGCGCTGAATTAAGCAGAAATCAGCTGAAAATCATATATTGCAGTCCCATTCTTGAAACAATTGCATTTTGCGTTAGCTGAATTGCGCTGAATCATTGAAAAACGAGATGAAAAGCTGCTGCAACATTGCTAAGTTATAATTTATTCTTAGCTGAATATCAATATGTGCTACTTATATATTAAAGAAAAATATTTATTGAAGTCTTTTTTGAAACTATTGAGTTTTTCTTTAGTTGAATTGCGCTGAATTAGTAGAAACCAATTGAAAAGCTTTTTCAACATTGCGTTCTTATAATTTTTTCTTAGCTGAATGCTGACATGCTCAAATACTAAATAGAATAATGTTTGCAGAATTTTGCTGAATTAGATTGAATTAAGCTGATGTCAGTTGAGTATGATTTACTCCGGTTCAATGTGGGAATGACTGCAATTTTAGTTAGCTGAATTGGGCTGAATTACCCAAGATATACCTGAAAGCGTCTGTAACAATGCGCTTATACTTGCCGCTATAATTTATATTTGGCTGAATTCTGCTGAATAGTCACACATTACTCAATGCAGTTGCTTTTTTAAAACTAATTTCCCAATGACTTCATACAGCTTACACTGCACTATTACTTACGAATGAGCTCTGTCAGACGTCATTTTATTGATATTTTGTCGTGCTGCGGGCACTATTGCAAATGTGCATATTTTTATCATTCGTACGACTGCTATCATCTCGGCGCCCCACCTTTTATGAGTTTCCGCCATTTGCGAAATTTCACTTCTATATTTCTATACAATTCAATTCAATTCGAGGGCTCGATGGTCCTACGAACAAATGTCGACATCAACGCTTCAAGTACCAACAAAGATCGCTGTTACACTATTAAACACACACGCGAAAACGACGATAACAGTGGCGCGTCATTTTATGGCGTTGTAGTGTTTTGTTCCAACTGTCAGTTTGACAGTGCGCCTGCGTACTTGTGTAATAAATCATTTCGCCTCGCTGCCGAGGCAAGCTGTCATGCGCTTCTACGGATCGCGCTTCGCTTTCATTGCAACGCTAACTTGCGGATACTCCAACGGCAAGCATGCAATGTCGCAGAACGCTCGTACGCCCAGTTAGAGTCAGAGTACATGCGGCTATTCGGTTTTAGTTTAGGCGCGCGCGGCAGTTTGTGTGTGTGAGTGCGCGCAAAATGTTGAATAAACATTTAAATGTGCATTTAGTAACACATACTTAACGTTTGTATTTTTAAGTACTACTAGAGGCCGCTACTACAGCTCGTATGCGGTGGCGGCGTTCTTGCAGCGGCATGCTTCAGCCAACAACGCTAAGCCATAAAATTCATTTTATTTCCATTGGATACTTGCTGTATTGCCATTTATTACACTTACTATTGGTGTCGTTGTTGTTGTTGTCACTCCTGTTGTACTTGTTGCTACAAATGTTGTTGTTTTGGGCATAGTCAGTTAGCGCTAGCGCGCCGTCACAAAGCTGTGCGGCCTATAGCAACGCGCCGTGATTATGTTGTTATGGTTTGTATGGCGAGAAAATTGCAATATGTTGCAGTTGAACTTGTCAATATTACGCCATGCCTTGTTGTGGACAACGTTGTTGTTGCTTATTGATTTTTTCGCTTTTTGTTTGGTTAACTATATGTTGTTGTTACTCATGTCACTTGGTAGTTGTTATACTCGCGTTTTCCGTCTTTAAGTAAGGAGTGAAACTTTTTAATAGCTTAACCAAGCAGCCGACTTGTTGTTTTAATTTTGCGCTCGTGTTTTTTGCTTTATTTTTATAGGCCGACTGCCGAGTGTCGTAAAAATGTCAAATGTCAAGTTGACAGTTTAATTAGGTGAGGCTGTAACGAGGTATCCAACCAAGCGCAGGATTTCTTTTTTCTTTCACTTTGCTTATGTTCTGCTGTGCTCTGTGTTAGTGGCAGCGAATTTTGACAGTACGACTTTTTATCGCCTTCGCTCTTCTGGTTGAGGTGTCTGGCAGTGCTTCAAGTGCGCAAATTTTGACTTTGACGTTTTAAATGCTGCGACCTTTTTGCGTTTATTAACTCGCTGCAGCGACACGGTTACCGCCTGCTGCGATTAAGGTTGTGGAAAGTTTGCGCGGCTTTTTTCGTGCTTCACTTTTTGTGCTCCGCTGTTGCGCTATGCATATGTATTGCTCATCATCATTAGCCTGAAATTCCAAATCGTTTTTAATGCGATTAAAAGTGACTAAAATGTCGAGCTGACAATTATATATACATACATATATGCATGTATGTATATGTGAAAGCAGAATTGAGCAAAAACTGAAATGAACTCCGAAATGATTAAGCTAAGGCCACAGCGCGCAACAGAAAGTATCTAAAATGAAACAGACCGCGCACCACTAAGCGTTTTAAAAACGTCTGATTTCTTTATAAAAAGCGCTGAGCTGCAAAACATGGAAATTATAAATACCACAGCCAACAACAACAGCAACTACTTATAAATATATATTTGTATATATGCATACGAGATCAAGGCGGCGTCACTGCCCACGGCGTCAGCGCTTGGCTTAAAAGCGCTACTCTACTCTTGTATTTGTCTTCCTTTTGCGGCTTTGCAGCTTTCTGTGCTTTGTTCGCTACGGCAAGTTTGTGCTTTAAGTTTTTTGTTTTGCACGCCGCCGTCGTCCAATTAAGGTGCGTTTAAATGAAGCGTAAAATTCAACTTATCGCCGTTCATCTACAGGCTTAGTAGCTAATTGTTGTTGGGCTGCAGTTAAAAAAATTGGTTGTGCATATTAATAAATTAAGAATAAAATTAAATTAATTAAAATTACAAATAAAAATAAATTAATTAAAATTTAATTACTTAATAATTAAATACAATATTCAAAACTAACTAATTAATTTAAATTAGAAAAAAATTAATTATAAAATAGATTTACACAAATAAGTGATATTTTTAAGTGAGGTTACGGTGCAACTCAAAGTTATCTGTTGCTGCACAATTAATGTCTTCTAAGGCATTGTGTAAACAGTTAACTCATTATAATTTATATGTTCTGCGAATTACGAAAAATTTCAGTTTCTTTAATTAAAAATATTTTTTGAAATATATCTACACTAAAATTTATTGTAAACCAATTTTTAAAAATATCTTTACTTTTTTGCAGATGGTGCAAGCAATACAAGTACTTCGGTTTCACCTTTTAGAGTTAGAAAAAGTAAGTGCCATCCTTTATTAAATTTATAAAATATATAAGTTATGAAAGAAGAATGCAAAAGGGTAAAATTTAATTACAAAAAGAAAATTTATATATACATATATTATAATTTCAAGTTAAAAACAAGTTTCTCAAAATACATGCAAAATGCGGATATGCAACCTTTTTTAACTATTTCTCTATTATGTGAATATATATAACGCCTAGAAATTATATATATATATGTTTAAACAGCATTCAGCTAGACTTTTTGCATGCTTACCGATAAAGTATTACGATACACATTGCGCTGACAAAAAAATGCGAGTGCTGAATAAAATTTAAAGTGCTGAATTGAGCTACATTATGTTAAAGGCAGTCACTTTTAAAAAATTTTAGTGTGCTGACATAAATTTTACTGTGCTGAATAGAAATTATATCATATTCAAATAGTGTTCAACATTTACAAAACTAAACTGACAACACAATGCTTATCAAAAATGACCATTAGCTTCTCCATTACGTTCAGATACAACAATAAATTCAGTTGCAAGTTGCTTAAGACAGTTCACTTATAACATCATACAGGAATAAGGCGCTGAATTTAGCTAAATAGCGCGTGATCCTGTTGAAAACACGCAACCAAATAGTTTTGGTCATAACAACTTACTTTACAAGCAAAAGTTTATAAAATTGATTATATATAATGTCGCATACAAAGCAAGAAGTCACAAATGCTACAACAATTCATTGAATGTACTTCAATTATGCAGGCATTGCGCATTTCTTAAGCTGAACACCAATAATAACATACATATTCACATGACAACGAGTTACATTGCCACATGATTGTCAGGCAATTTATGCGCCTTTTAAACTTGGCTGGTAGCTGAAAGCCAAATGTCTAAATTAAGTCAATACTGATCAGGGTGCAATGAAATGAAACGTCAAATGACAATAACCAGTCGAATAACTGGCTAAGCGGTCATGCGGACGGGTAAACGCGGTGGACGGACGGACGGACGGATGCACGCGTTGACTACAGCCAGCTGGCTGAATGAATGAATGAGTAATTGGCTAGTTGGCTGAATTGTTGCTGACATGGTATGGTAATTGTTGTCAGCAATAAAAATCGTCAGCAGCGCTAACAAAGCGCACAACAAGAGCTGATATTAAATTTCAACAGCATGCTAAGTGCGCAACATATGCTGCTGTTCGCACAACTGTGGCACAATGGAAAATGTCAGCTTGTTGTGCGGAAAATAGCCCAAAATGTGCTGTAGACTGCTGTTGGCAATTCAATTTAATGCTTTATTTATGTGCGCATTTATTGTGCTCCCTATTATACACTCGATATATTAATGACCAATCAGTGGCGACATGAAAATGGCATACCACACACAAGTTGCGGGCTGACAAGCAAATGTTGGCGCGTATTTTTATTATGAGAAATGATTTTTATTTATTATTTTCAGACATAAACATTAAACATAATTTCAAATTTTATTTTTTCGCAAATTTGAAATTTTTTAAAATTTGTTTAAATATTTTTTTTTTTTTATCTAAATTAATTTTTTTTTATATTTAATTTTCTCATGCTGCTCTCATATATAGTTCCCACATTTACATAACTGCTCTCACATGTTCCGACATACACATTACATATATTCTATGCACATTCCTTAGCAGCTTATCAGCTACATGTGACCACTTGCCGCCGTCACAGCTCATACAAATAGCAACATTAATGACTTGTTTCCCTCCACTTTTTTTTGCTTCTATTCTGATTTTTATTTCAACTTTAATTGTGTCCCGCTTTTGTTTGTTTGCCTGCATAAACAAATAATTCCGCAACCATTCATAGCAACAAAAACAACAAACACGATTTTAATGTATGCAAACAACCAGCAAACAGCAACACAAGTATTAAATGCGCCACCAACACGAACTTTAACAATATCGGCGGTGGCGACGCCAACACCAAGCACCACACAAAACAATACAAGTAACAAATAGTCTATATAATAAAATAAATGGCAATAATAAAAACAGCAGAGAGCAGGTGAAAAGTGAGATACGTGCATATGTTATGTACATATATATGTGAGAAATAAAAAAAAAAAATTGTATTTATTATAGAAACATGCTCGGCGCTTCGGTATGCTCATTGTTTGACATGTGCTGTCATATAATGCAGCAATGTTGCAAGAGAGAGAGAGAGTATTTTTTTGAAACTTCATTATTTTCAAGGTTTATGAGTAATATTTTAAAATTCAATGAAAAATTTAAATCAAAGAAAAAGTCGAAAAAAATTTTAAAAATTATTTTTAAAAAAAAATTAATTAATTAATAATTTGTACACACACGCACACACAAATAATTAATTAATTTTTTAAATAAAAATTTTATTTAATAAAAAAATTGAAAAAAGTATCATATATTTTTTTAAATTAATTTTATTAATTTAATTTTAATTTAATTAAAAAAATTATTTAATCAATTTTTTGTAGTAATTTTTTTTTTCGATTTTACTATTTTTTTTTTTGTTAATTTTTAAAATATTTTGTTTAATTAATTAAAATATTTTAATATTAATTGATTTAATAACAAAATATAAAAATTATTTAACTAATTTTTTATAACAATTGTTTTATACGATTTTATTAATTTAATAAATTAAATTTGTTAATTTTCATGAATATTTTTTTTAATTTTTTATTAATTAAAATTTTTATTGAATTTTCGAATATAATCTGTACTCAAAATATATTCAACGCTCAAAAACCTAAAATATTGCCATTCACGCTCTAAGCACCACCTCAACTGTAGTCAATAAAACCGTTATAGGGTCACTCTTATGTAGTTCCTGTCTGTCTGCCTGCCTATTGTACTATCTAAGCAAACTAATAACCGCCATAAAAATCACGAGGTGTGATTTTACATTAAATACACAGGTGGTTTCTAGTTAACATTTTCATTTTATTTTAAATTCTTTTTAAAGTCATTAGTTTTCCCTCCATTTTTTATTTAAAAAGGTAACAAAAACATAATTAATATATGAAAATATCTATGCATTTTTCATTTTTACAATATACTGATACCAAAGCATAGATAAGAAAGGCTGCTGCCAACTAAAAGTGCACAGCTATCGCTCTAAACAACACGTTGTTTGCTCCACCGCGCACTTTCTCAGGGTCAAATCGTCAATTTTCAGTTCAAAAGATTATATCATACTGCCAACTTTTAACGCTTTGCTAGACATCCGCACTTAGTCTATCAAAAATAGCATGCATAAATTACTAAAAATTATAATAAAAAAAAATGTTTGTGGCTTGTGTGCATTAGATTCATGCGCTGTTGGTTAGTAAATTCACAGCAACACCCACTTCATTATAACTTTTCATTTCCACATGACTTTTTTCAGCTACTAATTTCTACTAAAGAGCTAATTGTTAGTTTTCCTAATTTGCTACAAGCATTTTAATGGGGGTGTTTTATTTTTATACCATTTCGAGTGACCCTCAAAATTTTTTTGTATACACACTGTAGAAGAGAAAAAAATGCAAAACAGCTTGAAAATTCAAAATTAATGAGTGTTGCTTAAAAATTAATTAAGCAAATGCTTAGCCAACCATAACTCGGACAAAACTTCAGCGTCAGCGCCGCAAGTGCTGGTCACTACAAACATAACTACACATAACTACAATAATATCATTACGTCAATAAAATGTGCGCCATAAAATTCGCTACAGTGGCCGCGGCGTTCTTGAGCGCGCAACGCGGCTTGACTGTGTCTACAAGCTGCCACAACAACGCCGTCTTACTTTTTCATGTTAATTATTTCGTTTTTGTTTTTGTTATTTTCCACTGTCCACTCGGCGCGCAGTGTCTTGTGATTTTCGTTAAGAATTAAGTGAGAAATTATGCAAAGTACGAAAGTAAATATGGTAAATACCTGCATGTGTGTGTGTGCTTAGTATGGTAAAATTACAATAAATTCCAACTTAGCGGCAAATAAATATATTACTCACCTTGTGGCCAGACTTCGCCTGTGCTTTGGGCTGACCCACGGCCGTTAAGGTAAAATCCATGCTTATAACTAGGCGTAGCTTTTAAGCATTCGCATCAGTTGTTATGCGGCGCAACATGTTGCTTATCAACATTTTCATATTGCCGCCTCACATGATCATCCGCTGCAGCAGCATTTAGTGTTTTGAATGTTTTTTTGTCTGTCTTCTTACGTTTTTATCGCTTTCCAGCTGAACTTGATCCCTCTACTCGCCAAAGAAAAAAATAAAAATACAAAGGCTTAAATAAGTGTAGAAGAAAAACGAAAACGAATTGTTGAAAATCAATGATCGCATACAAATGAATCGCGTAGTTTGTGTCTCTGCCGTGTTCCAGTTGGGTTTTTTGGTTAATTCGTATTTGTTGTATTTGTTCAGGTAAATGCGATTGTCTGCTGCGGTTGCTATATATTATTGTTGTCTGCTGTTCGATTTATGCATTGCCTATACATACATACAAACCTACATATGTGTCTGTTTTGGTTTCAATTTCAATTCGACTTTCAAGTTTGCTCTGAAACTGTGCTGCTGCTGCAACCGTTGTTGCTGTTGTTGTTGTAAATATTTTTTTCACTTTGTTTGGAAACATGGTATATTTATATTGTGTTGTTTTTGGGTTTCAGAGTGGTATTTTTTTCGGTTAGCGTCAGTTTTTGTTGTCACATTTCTGGCCTAAAACTGATTCGGGATTTGGGTTGTTTTTTCAATTGCTTGCCGCATTGCCGGCTTGCATTGCTTGCTGACACACTGACTTAAGCCACACTCGTTATAAGCGTAGTGATGATAAACTGGTTTTCGCTTGTGACTTAGTTACTTTTTTGTTTCAATTCGTGTAGTTAAAAATACGTTTAATAGGCATAGTAATAGTCAAAATTATAAAATTAAATTAAGTTTATTTCTTATAGCAGAGTACTACTGATTAATTTTTCATATTAATTACACTCTGCTTATCGAAACACACAACAGTTGTGTTATTTGCGTATACATTACTGATTTACAGTTATATTCAACATGAATGCTAATAACCTTTTAATATATAACTGTATTCACTTATTCAGCTCAGCTGAATTGCATTTTTTGCTGTTATATGCAACATAAATGCTAGTCACCTTTTAATATATAACTGTATTTACATATTCAGCTCAGCTGAATTGCGCTGAATCCAAATTCTACACGTATTTTTAAAAGGTTTTATTAGTCAATTGTTAATTACACATTTCTTGCGTTGCTTATCTTAGTTACTGATATCAATTACAAGCATAGCTATGTTTACGGCTTGTTTTCTCAAGCTAATGCTGCTGAATTACGCACCACGCACCCTCGCATCATGCGAACGTCGGTTCATTTTGAGTAATGCAATAAAACGGTGAAATTAGTTTTGCACAACTTTTATTTGCTTTGAATGCATATTGTGCAAACTCAACAGCGCTTGCGTAAAAACGCAATTGCGTGAACATACGTTGCAATCGTTCTTAATTACTGCGACTTTCATTGTCGCACTTACAAACAAAACTTTTCCTCTTTTGTTAGTGAAAGCCATACGTTAAATATGTAGGTTGTTGCACGCTTGATGCAAAAAGTTAATGAACTGTTGATAAGTTGGCATTAGCGTTGCCTTTTGACAAATGAGTGTTATTAGCGTTGGTTGCTAGAAGCCGCGGTGTCACCTAGTTTTCACTACTCAACTGGCGTTACTTTTTCTGGTGAGTTTCTCTAGCCGCTTTTAAGCCATGATCTCAATATTATTTTCAAATAAAAAAAACATAATTTTTAATAAATATTTTATACAATTTAAATCATATTTCTATTCACTGCCAAGCTTTGTAGTATTCGACTACATATTTCGACTTGCCTACAACAAATTTGGAAACATTTATGCATCAATTCGCCATACAACCATCCGCCGATGCGTCGATCCACCCATGCATGCACATGTCCATTTAGTGAACTCAACCAACAACTGGCTAACCCACCTCCCAGCCGGTCTTGGTTCCAATACGATTTGTTCATATCCAACCGGTAATATGTATGCTGTCTCAGTGCACATATTTGTATGTGTATATATGTTTATATATTTGTATTTATATATGCCGTTGCATATGTATCATTTTGTACGAATGCATGCAACCCAGTGTGACCAGTGATCTTTATCGCATCCCACGACAGGTTTTTGTTTTGTCATTTGTCACTCACTCGCTGCGGCGCTTTGTGGCTCAGAGCTGCCTGAGAAGAGCGTTTTAACGAAAAGAAATAAAAATAAATAAGATAAAAATAAAATAAAAATAACAACAGAAACAGTAACAGTAACAGAAACAGAACAGTAACAGAAACTTAAATTATAACATTTTTGGTAGAATTAAAATTTTTTCTATGTATTTAAATATGATCTAATAGATGTCGTTAATAACAAACGACAAATCACTTACAAATTAAATACAGATTATTTTCTTTAATAAATTAAAAAAAGTGTTCACATCTTTTTGGTCGCAACAAGTGCGCTTTTTCGGCATATTTGTACGCCTCTTGAAGCCTGCCAGCCCACAGCTTCATTATTGCAATATCTTACTACATTTGTCAGCTTGTGGCAACATCTGCCCTATTGACAAACTGACTTTACGTTCCCTAGTATATTTTTTGTAGATTTTTTTTATAAATATTTTGCTATTTGCTTCGCTTGAAAACCTGTTCCCCGGCTCAAACACCCAGACACAGTAGTCTGGCAATGCGCTAAAAAGGGTCTCAGTGCCGCAGTGACGCCACACGGTCCACACGTACATCCGTTTGCAATTGCAGCAGCATAAACAGTCAGCTACACGCCTAACTGGTAACCCACTCTGAGTTTGCGCTGTACACGCGCTCTACTTATACTCCAACAATTAACTATATTTCTGGTTGTTCACTTGCTTTTTTCCAATAATAACAATAATAGTAAGCGTTTAAGGCTTGCTGCGAGTTTTTTATTTTATTTATTTATATATTTTTTTATACACTTGACTGCCAGCTAGCTCGCTTAATAATCAAGCGACTTATAGTCACTTGTCGTCATTTAGATATCTGCGAGAGGAAATCGAAAATTACTACAAAAAGATTTGCATCTGCATTTAGCAGATACAACTAGCAGACAAGCAGCATGCAAAGTGAATCTATATACATATTTATATATATGTATAAACATATATACATTATGTAATTTGAAATGCGAAGTTCAGGCACTATTCTTAAGTAGTTTTAGCTTGCGTGACAGGCACTTTTGTTTTTCATGTGTTATAACAATGTATATGTGTATCTAAGAGATAGCCGACTTACCTCTTCTTGTTTTAACAATCAATGTGGCAAGCTGGTGCTTTGCTTTTGTAGCCAGCGCGCTGCGGACTTGGTCACATGCAAACTCATACTACAAGCTGCCCATACATATTTACAAGTCTGTATGTATCTATGTACGTATGTATGTATTGATCGTATACATGTATTAAATATGTAAATTTTGTACCTTTTCCTACGCCACTCATTTTAGTCAAAACTTGTTGCTTAACGACACAATGAATGATTAAAAAATTATGTATGCGTTACTTTTCAAGATTGTCGATGCTGATAAATGCATTAAAATGAGAAGAACAATTAATGGCAAGATCAAATGGAATGTGTTTTGGGGACAGAAGAGTGGCTAGCTGAGTGCTGAGTGCTTGGCTGCGTTATTGTTATATGGAGCGCTGGGAAAGAATACATGCATTTGTAAGGCATTTGATGAGCGTAAAAAAAGTTTAAAGAAAAATAAATTTTTTTAATATTTTATTCTTCAATTTAGAATATTTTTTTTGAATGCTGAAATAATATATGTCATTGACTTTTATAATTATGTAAACAAAATGAACTTACTATTTCAAAAATATTTTATTATCTTCATTACATATTTTACATATAATGTTTGATTAGAAATACGAAAAGACATTTTCGACTACCCAATCTATTATATTGTTAGTAAGGAAGAATATTCATAATTTTTTTATTTTTCTCATTACAATTTATTTTTTTTTTTGCCGAATTGTGTTGTAGAATGTACTACATATTGTAAAAAAATAAAAAAAAAAATTATAAAAAAAATATATAAAAAAATTAAATTTTGCCTAAAAAAATTTTAATATTAAAAAAAATATTTGAAAAAATAAAATAAAAAAATATAAAATTATGGTACTCTTTTCATTATACTTATAAAACTCACCAAAAACTAAAGTTCTTACTTCGAAGATTAAATTTATTAGAAAGCATTTGCGAATTTCATACAATAACACATACTGGAGCCACACGTTTCATCCACCGTTGCCAAAGCCACTTTAACACAAAGGCTAAATTTGAAAAGCTCGCGTATACCTGCGCCACTAAAATTGTGTTCTTTGCCACCACCGACAAGCAATTCCGCGACCAACCAACAAATGTTGGGCGAGAAGAAGATGGCTGGCTGCATGGCTGATACAACAAAAGACTTACTGCCGGCAAATCGCATGCAAATTAGCTTTTGTGTGTATCCATGTGCAAAAATAGCACAACAAAAATCATATGAGAGGACTGCGTATAAAATGAAGGGCGCAAAAAATAGCGCGTAAAACCTGAAATACGCTTAAATGGCGGGCGACTGCATTAAAAAAAGTAGAAAATTAAAAAGAAAATCACACACACACAAAAATACATAAACGCACAACACACCAAAGGTTGTGGCACCCTTTCAATAGTATGCAAAAACACACATAAACGCACAACAACAAAGTTCATGCGGAATAAAACCAATTTATCTTCTCCACTACTCGCATCTGCAGCAAAGCACTCGTGTGGCTAACTAAACCGCCAGCTGAAATGCAAAAATCGCATAAATATGCAGAAAAGGCGAATTGCTCGCGGGCACACATACCAAATATGCATACCTATACATATATTAACCTACAAAGTTTGCGCACTAAAGTACGCGCAGCTGTGACGCATGCGCAGTAACAACAACGCGGCAGTCTGGCATAGCGCTTGCACTTGTGGATGCAAGGCAGCGCATTAGCCGAAAGCTTTGAGCGATTTAAATGTTTTATTAACCTTTTTGAGCGTGCATATGTGTGCACAAGTGAGCACGATGAACAGCAGCGATAAGGAAATGAGCGCGATGCGCGTTGCTGTAATGCAAATTAGAGTGCAACGCGCGAGTATGCGGTGAGTTGGGCAAGTGTAGCGCCAAAAAAGCGATGAGTAAATGTTGCGCTATGCAATAATTAAGTTGAAATCTTACTAAAAATTGCAAATAATTATTGTTTGTCAAACTAAACTGTTTTTTTTTTTTTTTTTTTTTTGACGTGGCACGTGCATTACCATTGATATTTTTATTGCCTATCGAAAGTTCGCAGACATTTTCATATTTTGTGTAAAATACTTTTTCTATAGTTTTACATTACCCTCCCATGCTCCACCTCTTTCTTTCCAAAACCTTCAAAATTCCTCTGCTCTGCCGCTATTTGCTTATTTACATATTTCGTGGCACAGTTTAACTGCGCACAAAAGCAGTCAAACTAGTTTCTTGCAGCATTGGCATCTTCAAGTTGTAGCCAAAAAAAAAAATCAAAGAAATAAAATCAACTTACCTGCTGTTCATGGTCTTCTGGCAGCTATTGCTTGCACACACTAATGTGAGCGTTATTGAAAGCACTATTATATATAGTTTTCTATGTAAATATTGTACTTTAGCAGTTGTTATGCATAATATTACGTCAATTTCAAAAATTAGTTGCTTGCCACAAATTGTTGCAAATAAATGTTGCAAGTTGCATTTGCCAAAAATCGTATCTAGAGTTGTTTCATACTCGGCCTTACGTAATTATATATTAATCACAAAAATTATTTTCTTGCAACAAACTGTTGCATGTGAATGTTAAATGTTGCATTTCATCCAAAGTTCCCAAACACTTCGTCCGTTGTTTTATTAAACTCTACCAGGCACAACGTGCCACCTCTTTATTGAAACTCTTTGCCTTCTTGTAGTATTTATGTACATACATATATACATACATACATACATACATACATATATTATGTATAATAAGTTGACCAGCTTGTCGCTTGGATGCGCTAGCGTTTGCCTTGTCATTTCGTGCGACTTCCAAAGGGACTGCAAGAATGCGTCTCAGAAATTCCTTAGCGCAGACGTTGACGCTTTTTTTCGTCAAAATACACACATCACACTTGTTGCCGCCACTGCCGCCTCCGTGTGTTGCAGCTAGCTGGTAGTATTGATGCACTTGTGTTTATAGAAGCGCTGGTGGTGTGACAGATAACATGCGTACAAATCAATTTCGTGCCAGCCGACGCTTCGCTGTCGTCTTCGACATTTGTTTGTTGTTGGCGTTGCAATGCCATCATAAAACGTCAACATGCGCATAACAATAATCGTTATAATAATTACAATAACAATAACAGCAATGATAACAATACCAGGCAACGGCGAGTGAACTCACAAATAATTATTGCAATTCCACCAGACATTTTCAGTGAAATATTTTTGTTTTCGCTTTTGCTTGCCGCATTGTTGTTGGCGTTCGTTGCGCACGCGCTTGTAAATATATTTACAATTGATATGCATTTACATACATACATATATATATTTTATGGCGCGATCTTTGCTTGATGCGCAGTTGCGATAATTACTACACCAGCCGCAGCGGTAGTAACAAAAATAACACTTACAATAACAATAACAATGATCATAAACATAATAATTGTTTGATTAATCTGTCAGTGTTGAGGTTGACAGTTGAATTTCGTTCGTTGCAAGTGTTGCATTTTGGTGTGTGCTTATGTGGCATGCACTTGCTGCATGCATGTTCAGTGTGTATGCGCTTTGCTGTTGAGGGAATATCGGCGCAGCTATTAATTGCGCGAAAAATGCTGCTTGCAACGAGCGCATATTTTATGATGAATGAATGTGTGAACGATGCGCTGAATGGGTAATTAAAATATATTTGCATATTCGCTTGGAAGCGTCTATTAATTTGTTGCATGAAAATGTAAAATAAAACTGATTTGTTCAAAAAAAAAGTTATAAAAGTGTATGAGTAATTACTTGCATTCTTCTTTCTGGGCTTATATTATTTTATGATATGTATTTGTATTTGTATGTAATATATTATATAAGCTTAATACGTTTTGCATAAAAGTGATTTATTAAGAAAGTTTCATGTAAATTGACAAAAAAAATTAAACCAGAGCATACTTCACAGAAAAAAGGAAATGGCTTTGAAAATCACATCATAATAAAATTCTAGGGAGTTAAAAAAAAATGTTACAAAAAATAAAAAAAAAATTATAAAAAATAAAAAAAAATTATTAAAAATTAAAAAAATTAAATAATTAATTAAAAAAATAAAGTAAAGAAAATAGGGAATAAAAAAGCACAATACTACAACAAACGAAACTAAAAAAAGCAATTATTATAAAAAATTAAATTATTTAATTAAAAAAAAATTTAAAAAATTTAAAAAATTTTGTTTTTGACTTAAATTTTTTTAATTTAAATTTTTATTTTAAATAAATGTTTTAATTAATTAATTTAATAAAAAAATGTTTGTATACACTTTTTTATGTATTTTTAATTGATTGATTTAATTTTAATTTAATCAATTAAAAATTATTTTTGTCAAAATTTCATTTAAATAAATAATTGCATTTTTGGGAATTAAAAAAAAAGAAAACAAAATAGTTTTATTTAAATAAAAAAAATGTTAAAAAAATTTTGTTCTTGAATATTTTATTAAAAAAAATTCATTAAAGCTTATATAATCGTTTTGATCTGCCGCTACCACGCGCTCACTTGGTTATTGCTTTCCAATGAAAATTTCTTAACAAGCGAGCAACGCGTCAAGCTAGCGAGCTCTGCTATGACGAATCGAAGACAGCTATATTTAATGTAAGCGTACAATTATTAACAAATTTTATAAATAACAGTTAGAGCAATTTAAATAAAAAAGCCATTACTCTTTTCTCTTACGAGATTATGCTATTAGACACTCAGTGAGTTAGTAAATTATATTTAATTACAAAATATATAAACGCTTCAATTAAGGAAAAGCAATATGTGTTATAACATATGCCTTTTGCAGTTTAGTGTAATATATGGCTTATTAAACGGCTGTAATTTGCATTAGAAACCTTTAAATTAAATTTAATTTAGCATATTTACTCACTTTAATACATCACTTTCTATGCAAAATAATTATTGTATTATTAACTATTTAGAATTTATAACAGACAAGTGAAAAACACGACGCTTAGCAATTTATTGTCCCACAAATCAAAAAAAAAATGTTGAAACCCAGCAAGTAAAACGTACAAAATTCTACAAAATTTATCAGAGCATTTTACCCACCAATCAATACCCAAACAATTGTTTAGTATTTTTTTAATTATTGACATTTGTTTAAATAGCAAGCGAAAGAAATTGCATAAAAATTCTAAATATTTAAAAATATTTTAATTGTATAAAGTATCGAGCATAGTTTGTAAATTTTTGAAAACCATTTTGCAATCACAACTCATGAACTATTTTTCTCTCTTTCTCTTTCTCTTCTTCTCTCTCTCTCTCTACCGCTCTTTTTCTTCGTGTTCTTTGTTATGCCATTGCAGGTGCATGAATTATGCGATAATTTCTGTCATCGATATATCTCATGTTTAAAGGGTAAAATGCCAATAGATTTAGTGATTGACGAACGGGACACCACCAAACCACCAGAAGTAGGTTCAGCTAATGGTGAAGGAAGAAGTAATGCCGACTCGACATCGCACACCGATGGAGCTAGTACACCAGACGTTGTGAGTACCCCCTTCGCGGGAGCACATGGTCCTATATTGGCGAGCTACAATGCGGTGGTGCACCCATGTTCGTAGTACGATAACGACCTTCTTGCAAAAACGAAGCGGGTGCTCACAATGCCCTGGGATTAAAATAAATTAAATTAAATTAATTTCAAAAAAATAAGCAAAAAACCAGAAAGATAATAATTACACTAAAAAGCAAGCAAATAAAAACAGTTCCGTACTAATTAAATTTAAAATGAAAACGAATAATGCCAAAAAAAAATTGCAAAACTTCGAAAAAGCATAAGAAAAATTCGAACGAGCTCAAACCAAGCCACAAACAAATTTGTAAATTAATAAAACTAGAACTCGTTCAAAACAAGAGCCAATAGCACAAATGAGACCCACACCGCTACAACAATGACAACAAACAAATTCGCAAATTCAAAAGGCGTTACGCACACGTATAGCAACAAAGAAAAATGGCAATGGGCAGCCTACAAAGCTGACAAAAACCAAAAAATCGCTCAAAAACCGAAAAAGCACAAGTAAAACACGAACAATAAACGAACAAACGAACGCACGCATGCACACAAACTAGCCGCCAAGCGCCACAGCAGCAGCAACAACAGCAAGTGAGCAACATTTCAACGCAGCAACACGCTACCACTGGTGGATAAATGTCCCGGGCAGCCAAATGCAAGCGAACATTTTTATTTGTGTAAAAATCAAACGAAAATGGACAGCAATGAGCGGCAATTTTTATCGCGAAAATTGCAGCATTGCCAGGCGCGATTTTATTTGCACACAAAACAGCAGGCAATGCAGCAAAAATAATTACAATCAAAAGCTGCCAGTTGCACATTGCAATGAAAATCATTTGCTGCTGTTGCTGACGCAGACGCAAATGCAGCTGCTGCGTCGCCACCACTGTCACAGCCATTTTTCATTGTCACTATACGTGGGTGCAACACCGCTGCGGCAACAAAGCGTACAAAAACCACACACCAAACAACAACAACAATTGACAAACAATAAAAACCATAGCAAAAGTAAAAGGCAAAGAACAGTGAATTTGTTTGTTGGCAGCCAGCATAGTATGAAGTGTTGCAACATTGTTGCTAGCAACATATGTAAGTGTAGTATGCATAAGTTTGTTGCAAGCCGCAATGTTGCAGTGTTTCGCAACTCTGCTGGTGTGCGGTGAGAACAATTGAAATTGTGTAAATAGCACATAAGAAATTTTTGCGTTACAATAACAACAATGGATTACTAATCCAGTCGCATAATAAGCATTGTTTTTGTTCATTGTTTTTTGCAAACAAACCTATTGTAAAAATTATTTCATAACTACAAAGCAACAAACAACAACAACTAAACAAAAATACAAATTTGTAAAAAGTTTTCCAATAATAACAAAACTAAAGGTTACCATTAAAAAGGAAGAAGAAGAAGAAAGCAATTTTTAACACAAAAGTACCACAACTTAAAAAAAGTAACGAAAAAAAGAAACGAAATATTTAATTTTGCATTCAAAACAACCAATGCCAGGGTTTTTGAACTAAATAAAAAGTTTTGAAATGAAGCCAGTGCGCAAACGCAAGAAAATAGCTCCAATGAGCATTTGTTTGAAGCGCATTGAAGAACATGGAATTGTGAGAAAAAGTACTTCGTTTTTGCAAGAGGCCCATATAGCTCGCCAATATATATTTAAATATATTTATATATATATGTATATATAAACTAATATATATATACATATTATTCTATATTAATACAAAAACTATATATATTTATATATATATACCAACAACTATAAATACATACTTATATATATTTACCTTATATATTAAATTTTATTTCAACTAATCCTAAAGATTTAAACTAAATTATTTACTTATGGTATATACACTTATGTATGTATGTAGTTAACTACTTACCGAGAACCTACCGCCCATTATAGCATTCAAGCGCCCGCAATTTTGCCAAACCGAACGGTGGTCTATGCCACAAATAACGGTATACGCATAGTCCTGACAGTAACCAATTTTGTATTACTGTTTGGAGCGCCGTTAATGCCGTTATGGGGTTATTAATTATTATGTTTTCGATGACTAGAAAAATTCTAAACAAATTAGTCGAGAAAAAAATATTTTATTTTTTTTAATTTTCTGTATATAGTCAAAGCGCGCGCTCCCCAAACGACAATATTCAACTTTACATATTAAACTTTTTGTATTTTGTTTTTGGTTTAAAAATTAATTTGTACTGAAAACTGGCGCATCTTTAATGCTTTTGTTGCCCTCTCACTGTCTTAAAAACTGTTTATCCCAAAAAATGCAACCCAGGATTCAACGAACCAACAACAACTGCAACAACATTTCACGCCATTGGAGCAGACATATGCGAGCTATCACATTAAAAACGAAGCGGATTTTTAGTAAAATGCTGCAGTAAGGTGGAGCAGTGAGATCTGTTGCAAATGAAAAATATTTATTTCGACTATTTGAAATTCAACCAATCAAAAGTAGGCGCTTTCATGCTCCAAGTTTCAGAGTATTTGAACGATTTAATAACGCAATAGCCGCTTTAAGAGAAAATAGAAATTTTTTGCGCGCACGACGAACTGCAACGAGCGCTTGCCGAGCTGTTGGCGTGTGTGCCTGAGCACTTTCGTGGTTAAGGGTTCAAAGTGCAACATAAAGCTTAGTTTGCAGTTGCAAAGCGAGTTTCATCTTTATGTACATATGTGTGATGTGCTAACATTTTTACATAATGTGAGCGGTAGCGCATATTTCTTACAACAACTCTTACATAATATTCAAAAACAAAAACACTCAATTTCACTCATTACTACTACAAATACTACTATAACTACTACACCACTACTACAGCAACTGCTGTACGAAACAGATATACGTAATAACTGCTAATGACTGAGAACATAAGTAACTAATTGAAAGGAGGAGTATATACAAAAGCAAATAACTGCAAAAAATAATAATAATATATATTTAAATGTATATAAATATATATACATATATATATATATATATATATGTATACAAATAATGCGAAAGTCTAGTGTATATTGTGAGCGAAGTTCTAGTTTATAGTCAATAACAGGGGGCAATAGGAGAACTTTTTTGTTTTGTTTTAGGTTAGCGTTAAGTGTAACTGTAAACCGATATACGTAATATATGCACTGAGCGAAATTTTTTTCCACCGTTTTTTTTGTTTGATTATTATGTCTGGGGTTTGAGTCCGTTTCGACGGTGCACTAATAGTGGCAGGTAAATTTTGTAAAATAGTAGCAATTACTTCAGAGTTACAAGTTTATTTGAATTATTATATAAGCTATATATATATATAAATAATATATATATATATTTACAAATTGGAGTGGAAATGGTGGAAAAATGTTAGTATTACTGCAAAATTTTCAAAAATATTCCTTTGAAAAGAAGTAAAACCAACTTGAAATACGTAATTAAAGATTAGGCTTAGTTTAAAACAAAATACACAAACACAAAGTATACGATTTTTCTTAAGAGAAGTTAAAAACAACAAAAATACAAGCGGTTATACCATTTGAAAAATACAAAAATACCAACACGTCCTTAACAAACATACAAACATGCATTATAGCGCACTAATAAATATGCATTATGAAAAACATTAAAATTTGCATAGTTTCTGCGCTTGTCTACGTACTGTTAGCTTTTCGTGCAACTTTTTGTGGCAGTACAAAGTTTTGTTCTTTAAACCAAACGTTAAAAACTTTGCTTGGCGCTTTCAACTCGCCAATTTGACATAGATTTGATTTTCTACCAACAACTACACAAACAAAATTATTACAACCGACAGTGCTGTTCATAAAAATGTAACAATATATACGTAATTTACTTAACACAATAAAAACGAGAGGAAAAAGTGGCGCAACAGCTAACAAATAACAGTAAGCGAATGAGAATATATGTATAGCAGGTTAAAAGTTAGCTAATAATTATATAAAAACAAAGCAAGTTAGTGCGTGTATAAGCAAATTGATAAAAACACAAAACCTAAGTTCAAATGAAAGTATACGAAATGATTTTTATTTTTTTTTTATTAAATTTAACTATTAATTTAAAGTGTTGAATTTTAATATATAGCAAGTTATGAGGAGAATATACATACAAATATACGAAAAATTACTTACAATAAATATTTAATTCATTGCTACAAACTAACAAACAAACTAACACACATCAAATGTATACTACTACTATGCTACTTCTATGGATAGCCTGCTAAGGGCGCATTCCGCATTGGAGTGCGTTGCAACCATGCAAGCAAGATACTACCATACCTACTATGTACATTGTGACTTTACTACTTCCTTAGCGTATAGAAAATAAATAAAAAATATTTTACTAAAAACTAAAACTAAAGGTAATGCGGTAGGAAGAGGGGTAATGGAAGTGTTTATGCACACATTTAGTGGCTAAAACTGGGTAGAGCTTTCACTGAAAAGTGCGAAAGAGCTTTTTTAATTTTTTTTTGTAATTTTTGTAAAAAATAAGTTTTGAAGTTAAAGCTTTCACTGAGAAGTGCCAACGAGCTTTTATGAATCTATTGAAATTTTTTGTGAAGTAAGCACATTAAGAGTAAATATTATTTTCAGTTTTGTCTCCAAAAGCTTAAAATATATAAACAGTATAGAGCTTTCACTGAAAAATGCGAACGAACTTTTTATAATTTTTTTTTAAATCTTTATAAAGTAACGCATTAAAAATAAATATTGTTTCATTAAAAGTTTTGTCTGCAAAAGCTTAAAATATGTAAATAAAATTTATGAAAATGTTATACTTTTTTCTCACAAAAAAAATCAAATCACTTAAAACAAATAGTTTTCACTTTAATGTTACTGAACTTATACAACTTTTAGTGAAAGCACCACAAGTTTTCATAAAGCTGTGAACACTTTCATGCCGCTCTTTGTGCCACTCAACCTGTAAACATGTATACTAACTTGTTCTTTCGCTTCTATATACCATACGTACTTAAATCCCACAAAGGGTGATTTCAAACTTAAATGTGGAAACCGAAAGGACAATGAAAGTACTAACTATATAAATCTAGCATACTTATTATTATTATAAATAAAAATACCATATTATACACATATATATATATCTTTGTTTTTGCTTCGATTGTAAAGCTATATGGGCATTGATAACAGCAACACAACAATAAAAGCGTTGAATTTATAAATAATCCAAAAATAATGGTAAATCAAGTAAACGAAAATTTCAAAACTTTTCAAACTGCTGATAGCAATTTTTGAAATGCAACAAAATTTTTTCTAATGTAATAAAACTTGTATACGTTTTTCTTTAACTTACGTGTAAGTGAAGAAAATAAAAAATATATAATAATTACGCAATTATAAATAGGAGTGAGGTGTGGAAATTTAGCATTGATAGTAAATAAAATAGTTGTTGTACTTTTTTGTCATACAAATATTAAAAAAAAGCAAAAAAATAAAAAAATTATACATAAAATAACAATAATAATAACATAGCACAGTGGCGTACGATTTTGCTAATGTACAAAAACAAAAAAAAAACAACGCATGTGCTATTTGTAAAATAATTAAAAAATAAAAAAATCATAAATAAAGGAATAATAACGGTTTACAAACTAAAATTTTGTAAAATATGTTATGGCCAATCAAGAAAGTTTCCTATATTACTTTTTGTTTTAGCTAAATCGCAACAAACTATGCTTGTTAATTAAAAAATAAAAATATGAAAATCGAAAAAATTGGCGCAGTCCAAAAGCTTTGCTTTGTTAAAAAGTTTTTTTTTTTTTTGAAACGAATATACGTAAAACATTATTGTATTATTTTATAAACATAAAAAATTAAAAAAAAATATCATTAATAAGCAGAAGTTCTGTTCAATATTTGTTATTCTGTTAAATGAGTAAAATGCAAAAAATTAAATGGACAATTGTAAATGATAGTGAGTAGTAAGGAGGGCACGACGAAGGAGAAACTAGTTGATATCGCAACTGAAATACGTAATTTGCTTTAGGTGATATATATATTATTAAAGCTTAATTAATTGTCTAATAAAATTATAAAAAAAGTAAAAAAAAAACATATATACATTGAGTTTTTTTATATACATATATACATACATACAAAATTCGTGCTTTAAATTAATTTTACGAACCAAACTATTTTTTAGCGTGTAGCGCTTGAGTTTTTTGTTTTCTTTGGCTTAGTAAAGCGACAAAATCGTTTTCGTTTTTGCTTTAAAGCGCTTTTCCAGCTAATTTCGTTTAAACATACATAATTTTCTTCCTATAATTTGATAAATCTTAGCAAAATTGTCTTGAAACGCAATCAAAATACCAATTTTTATTATTTGTTTTATTAAAAAAAATATATTAAAAAGAAAAAAAAATATATATATAAATATAAAATATTAAAAAAATGAGGAGTGTTAAAAAATAAAATAAAAATTGAAAATTACATGATATACGAGTACATTTTAATGTAATATTTTTAATTATTTGTATGTATACTAATTGAATAATGAATATTAACAAATAACAATAATTGCTAACATTTACTTGTAATATTAATGAGAAGAAAGCAAAAAGCAACAAAGAAAAATTTAATAAAAATTATATATATATATGTATATACATATAGTATATATAATACAAATAAATGAACTGGATAACGTAAAGTGTAATGTTTAATTAATAGCGAGCAACGGCAAACTAATAGTAACACAATTACAAAAATAGAATGCAAAAAGTAAATAATATTTAATAGTTTAAGCTAAAAACAAAACGAAAATAATGATGAAGTTGAAAGCAAGATGTTTGAAAGCGAAATGGAGAGATGGAAAAAAGTTAGCCAATAAAATATATGAATAATATATTTGATGAAAAAAATATAATTAACACGTGTTTTGTAATTATTTGTGAACTGAAGGGACATAATATTTTCTGCTACAATTTCTCAGCTGCAACAAATTTCCTGCGCGAGATTAACCATAAAAATTCAACCAAAAGCGGACATCTTGGACCATCAGATACTAGAGGGCAGTTCAAGTGGCTTAAAAACTTACTGAAAGAGAGAGGATGCAAATTTCTGCGACTTCGGCATAATCACAGACGTGCCAAAAGAGTGAACAACAATTTTTGGGAATGAAAATAATTAACTTCGAAATTGCAGGCTTCATGTTTTACTGCAATGACGACGTGAAATCGATTTAGGGGCTATTTTTTCGTCAAACAAACAGTTTTGCAATTTTCTTTTTCAGGTAACTACCAATATAAGAAAGTTTGGCGAAAGCTCGGAAAAGTTTGGTGAAAGCTTTGCAAAATTTGGTGAAAGATTTGAAAAATTTAGTGAAAGCTTAGAAAAATGTCGTGAAAGCTTTGAAAAAATTAGGGAAAGCTCAGAAAAATTTTGTGAAAGCTCTCCAAATTTTTATGAAGTTGATTAAAACTTTTCAAAATTTATGAAAGCTCAGAAAGATTTGGTGAAAGCTTTGCAAAGTTTGCCTAAAGCTTGAAAAGTTGGCTGAAAGATTTGCAAAACTTGATGAAAAATGGAAGTTTTACAAAATCTGAAAGCTAACAAAAGTGAAAAGGATGGAAATTACAAATGAAGACGGTGCCAACTAACCACTAAATTTTATAAATTTAAATATAAATTTTTATTTAACTTGACTTAAGGGCAACAACTATTTTAGTTCCTTTTAAGCTTAGTAGACATTAAACCCAAATAGTTTTGTTGCTTTTCAAAATTGCGCGCAAAATAAAGTAAAGAAAGTCGAAAGTATTTGTAAATGAATTTATGTACATATATATAAGTTTTAAAAGATATACAGATAGCCTAGCCTAGTTCCGCGCTAAGAACTTTTACTATGTTGCTAACAGTTAATATTTTATATAAAATAAGCTTAATAAACTAAATAAAAGTGGATTATTTTACTGAAGTAAAGAGTTTATACTTTATTGATCAGAGTTTTAGGAGTCCAGCTAGAGGAGTCTGCGCAGAATTATTGTTGTCGAACACTAAATCTTCATTGCTTATATATTATATTCGATGTCAAAAAAATTTAATTTTTCCTCAGAAAAATCAGTGCGACGAACCAAAAACTTGTGACTTTCATATTTATTATCACACTTTAAGTATACCATCTATTTAATTATATAAGTAATATATCTTTAAGTAAATTTTTATATTAGTAACTCTAAAATTCACTATATACATAGATACATAATACTAATATTTCTTACAGCATAAAGTTCCAAATTTACAGCATTATCTTTCCCAGCATACTCACAAGCACCCTTCAATGTAACGGTAATGTAATGATATTGTAATGTCCGGCCTATCATTTACACGTCACATGCGCCAATATTCGATTACAGCGCTCAAATTACTGCCAAGAAGAGTGTGTCAACTGCATACTCACACACACACACACACAAACACAAACAGACATATCAAAGGGATCAATTGAACTTTTCGGCGGCGTTCGGCTTGACCGGTCAATCAATAGCGCTGCGCCACGACGACCCTCTCACGCCTGTGTCTGTAATAAGAGACTGTCGACTGTTAAGCTGCTTCTGCCTGTGTGCAGCATCCTTGGGGATGCAGATGGTGGGCACAAGAAAGTCGTTGCCGATTTTTTTCAGCAAAAAATGCTCTGAAAATTCGTTATAATGAAGTTATTAAAATGTCTACACCCTGCAGTGGCTTGGCGTTGTTAAGCTGTTGGCATAAAGCCGCTTTGCAACAAAAGAGCGACTAGAATGTCTGTCGGCGGCACTCGTGGCATCTCCAATTACCTACAATAACGGCAGCAGCTGACGGCAACGTAGTTGTGGCAATTATGAGGGCGGCTGCCGCTGCTGGAAAGTGATGCACAATACCAACAACAAGAGACAGCCGACAATTTGCGCTAGGAGGCATGCTTTTGAGATCATAATTCCATTCTTGTTACGGGACTCCACTCACTTTTCGTGTGAATTTTCGGCAGCGTGTCGAAGATGTCAGCAACTTACGCTCTTCACTCGTCAGAAATCGGTTGAAATATGATGAGTGCGCGTGTGGACATATTAACTTCAACATTTTCCACCAAAAATTATGTATGTAATTTGATTTTTATTTTCCTATGCGACGCGAGTTTTGTGCGTGTTGCATCAAGTGCCGCCTACTTTCTGTTGAGCTATGCCTTTTGAGTTTTAAGGGTGTCTTTATGGCTTGCTTGCCAGCTCCTTGCCATTTTACTTCACTTTAAAGCATTCAGAAATTATTTGGTATCTGATAGACCCTAATGCTGCCATGATTTCGAGCGGCGTTTATATCATGCAACCAAGCATGTGAAACACCTTCTATGACTTACTCACTTTGTGCATGTTTTCCTTCGTAACATTTTTTTCTCCACTCGCTTTTAAACTAATTTTTGTTAGGGATCGTTTTAGGCGGGTTTTCCCATTTTCTGATTTTTTACTTTTTACATTTTGCTTTTGTTGTGCTGTAATTTTGTAGGTTGGCCGGCGTGCGCACTTAACTTCCCAAGCACTTAAGCGTTTGCTGATTGCATTTATTGCTGTTGCTGTTGTTTTAATCATTTTATTCTCGAAAATTATATTGCGTGATTGCCGTGGGCGTGTTGACTGTGGTCTTTCGAGCGTTTCGAACAAATTTTTTGCTGGTGGTTCTTAGATATTTGTTTGGCTTTGTGGCATTTGTTGCTAACAAAAATGTTGCAGTCGGTGAATGAGTGACGACTTGGCTGACTGATTTCAACGCCCAATCGAATTTTTTCCTTATTGTCTCGCACAAAATGGCTGTGGCACGAATTAATCGTTGTTTGACTGTTTTTTTAACAGCAAATTCGGATATTTTTTAATTGAAAGCGTTTGTGGATACCTTGCAATTAGCAATAAAAATAAACAAAAATAGGTTAAGCTAGGTTAGGTTAAACTGGTAGGTCAATTAGCTACACATTGACCAGTTTTGGTCCTTTGCGATACCAGATAGAGTTCAGTTAGTAGGTCCAAGAAAAGTAGTCAACCCATGGGATGCGCGCGCTTGACGCGAATTTCAGCAGACTCTGCCGCCTCACTATTGATACCTTTTAAAGAGTATCATACCGTGGGTACCCCAGATGTTTACCGCGTAGTCTTGCCAATACGAGACAAGTGCACAAGAAATGCCCCATTGTTTCCCTGGTGCCCTGCTTTTTCCTGCAGTCTTTTCGATCTGTCAGCCCCCTTCTGCAGTCGTGTGCCGCCACCAGACAGTGACCAGTTAGTATTCCGATCATGCTCCTACAATCTTTTCTATTGTAAAATAAATTGGGAGTATTTTGTAATATGTTCTATAAAAGTAATATGCAGCAAGAATTGCATAATTATTGTAATTACTGTTTATTTTTAATATTGCCAAAAAAAAAATGTTGTACAGTTTCACATTTCGCATTTCATCTGTGTGATTTGTGGTGGATAAGTTTTCGACAGCTTTTCAAATAACGCAGACGACGTCATACAGTCTGCCATACAAATTGCTCATTTTCGTGTGCCACACAACAACAATAACACACTAGCATTCAATCAACACCAAATTTTACGATTTTCAGTCAGTCTTTTGGCTTTTTTCTTCAATATTCGTTCAACGTTTCTTGCTGTTCGTGTAGATCAGGTGATCGTCACAAGTGCTCCGCTATGGTTTGCAATGAATGCGTACCCGAAATTTGTGCAGTCATTTGTAAAAACCAAACCAATTTTGCAACAAAAGCAACAGCAACAATAATGAATGAATGCAACTGAGCGAATGATATCAAAGGAAGCCCCACTAATGCTAACCTCAACCGGGAAGGGAAAAATAATACAAAAACAGTAAAGAGCGAAAACCGAGCAGGATTTGGCCAAAAATGACAATAAAATTAATTTTACAAAAACAATGTTGCTTGTTGTGTTGCCAAAAAATGTTTGCAAAATTTCGTAGCATGATTTCATGATTTTATTATGGATGAAGTGTCGCGTCTGCGCAATTTTTTGCTGTCAACAAAACTTCGAAACTGTCACAAAGCAGGCAAAACGAAGCAGAAATATAAAATCATGAAAGTAGATTCTCTCAACTACACAAGTTCGTGGACAGTTCGTCAGCGGTGAACAAGCCATGCATACGTCATTATCGTCACACATGCGTCATAATCACGTACAACAAGCACACATACTCGGCGGCGCTGGTCCTTTCTCTCTATGTCGCTGCAGTCAGTCATTTGTTGCACGATCATTTGGCAGTGAAATACACTCGTGTGTACGTACACTTTCACGATCGGTGACATAAACATCAACATCAAATTGAACACAACCATGCGGCACAACCGGACCGTTGTTCGTCCAACGCTGGACGTTAACCAATTTTAGGTCGCAGTTCGGTAACAATATTTCCTTGCGGTTTGCGCGCTTTTTTGTCGCTTTTTTGTCTTTCATTTGCTGCTCGCTGTATTTTTGGCAGATTTTTGTCGCTTCAAGTCCGCTTCACTTTTGGTCAGTGGCCAGTGGCGGAAAAAAACTCTGTGTTGGCTTTCGGGTGTCGCACTTGGAATTTCAACCAAATAGCATGTACACACATATATACATTAATGTCTACCAGCAACATTTCTCTGAGTTATGTGACTGTGACACTGCGGTGTAGTAGGTCTTCTTGGCCTTTATTATTGGTGACGCGTTGAATTCGTTGCCTTGAAGAATTGTATCAAAATTTTTGTGCATCGCATTTGCTCTTCTGCCTTTTGTTTTTGGTTTTCCGTTTTTTTTTTTGCTTGCCATTGATAAAATTATCTTACTTTTGACAGATTTGAGTCGTTACTTGGTTTTCAAGTTCATGAAACCGCAAAATTTGTCAGTCGAGATTTCAGCGACTTTTGTATTTAAGTGCAGGCTTGTTGGGTTTATATGTACATATATCGTTACATAAAATGCAAAATAACTTAACAAAACTAGGGTTTCGTTATAATATTCATATATGTTGGTTATATTTGCTACCCGAATCTTGAAATTTTACGATATTAAATATTGTAGTGAAATGTAAGCACTTAACCTGCTTGTGGCAGGTAAAAAAACCCTATATACTATTATTGTAAGGCTGAAAGATATACATACATATACATACATATTTGCTAGATATCTGCAAAAAATTTGTTTTTGCGCCACCCTTTATAAATGTCCAAATGGAAAGCAACATTTACATTCCCAGCTATTGTTGATACAACTCAACACCTACACACACACCCTTACTTACATTCGATTAAAGTATCAATTCCGGCCACAGTGGCTCCAGTGTGTGACCGCCTGACCGCCATATCCTATCAATATTTATGAACATAAACATATACATATATGTATGTATGCACATATATTTGTTTTTAAAAAATCCGTCTACATACCAAATGGATTTCGTTTGGATTTCTTGATTTCTTGGAATTGGAAATAGCGACATAATTTTTTTCTCCTATTTGCCGCTCATATTTTTCACATTGCCGCTGATCTGCTGCTTGTTTGTCGTCGGCCGCATCATGCTTGCTACTTGTTTCTTAATCAACTGATTTAATGAAACGGCGATGTGCAGCTTATTGGAAAAAATACTTTTTTCTACATTTGATTACCCGCATGTATGTATGTATGTATGTATGTACAATTTATGTGTGTTTGTGTGTGTGTATCTTTTTGATTTTGTTAAACTAAAATTTCAAATAGAAGCCGCTCCGTCGTTGCCGCCCGGTTGCACGTACGCATTAAATCGGATTTCTATAACGCCCAGCGATGTGATGCGACGCGACGGTTGACAATGCGCACAAACAAACGCACACACAGTGTCACACGAAGCTCCAGCAAAAAGGCCAAGACCTACGAAAATAACTAAATGGTGATGTTGAGGAAAAAATATGCCAAATCAAGCCGAATCAATACCAGTTGCTGCGTCCATGTCGCCGATTCGTTTATTTTTGACTTTCCGACTTTCTTCATTGACCGTTTTTGGGCGCAACTCTGCGCGCTGCCTCTGGTGCTTGTTGTTGGTTTGGGTCCGACCGTGCGGCTGTGTGTGTCATGAGAAGCGCTTTGCAGGAGTCGCGCGCACACTTCAAAATTCTATAGAAATTTATGGTATTAAATTTGTTTCGTTCCATTTGTTTAATGTTCGTGCTTTTATTTTTCGCTGTGCGCGCTCGTTCCTGAGTAGCACCGGCATAAAGTAGCTGCGCAACAGAAATTCCTTGGCCCAAATCAGGCTTAAAAATTTTTGATTTTTCGGCGGGTTGGGTTAATTCATTCCATTTGTTTGCGTTTTTGTCATTTTGGTTGGGTTTAATTTCGGATTAGTGCATTCTTCCGCGAATGACTGGAGTCTAAGAACGTAAGATTGTACCGATGGAGCAGTAGAAACAAAATTTTAAAAAGAGAAAGAAATTAAAAATGAAGTTTATTCGGTTCTGACTTTACAAAAATTACAATTTTGTTTGATTTTTTTTTTCATAGTAAATTCCACCTATTTAAAAAAGTGTTACTTAAGAGACCCTTAACTTTTCTTCATCTATACATAAAGCTCAATAACTTTCCATCTATTAGCTCCATTTACCATCTTTTCTCACCACATTTAACGATCCAGCAAAAATGCTGCCCCAATTGGCACATTCCACTGCATAATTATGCTTCGCAATTGAGCACCAGCAACAACGACAACGAGCACAGCAACAAAGTTAAGTCAAACAAGCGCAAAATACTTCACCTCATAAGCTTAAAATCGGCTTAAGAGCTTAAAATTATAGTAGGGCATAGCCCAAGCATAGGCGATAACTAAACACCAGCTCTTACATTAGCTGCCAATGTCCTCCAAAGCAAAATATGTATACATATATATATTTTACTCATCCTTAAAACTTGCGCAACGTTTATGTTTAAGTCTAAGCGTTGCCTGTGAGCTTTTATAAATTGTGTCTGTTCTAGCCGCCATACACTGTTAGAAACACAATTTTTTTATTCGTTTATTTGTTTTTTTGCAAAAAATTGGTCAGATAAATGCTCACACTTAAGACATATTTGCCCTAGCTAACACACATCGGGAAGCCTTATCGGTTTACAGCCAATGCGGCTTGAGTTCAAAAGCTGTTTTTCGCTCTAAAGCCTCGAGTTAATGTGGTAATTGCTGGAAATTTAAGAAGCTTTTCGTGTTGGTGGGTGGGTGCAATTGCACTTGTTAGTCACTGTATTAGCAATTAATTAAGCTTTTATGTTGGTTTCTCGGCGGAAAATAATGTATAAATTCCACACATTCCTCTTGAAATGTTTAGAATTTGCTGACCCCTAATGCGGTTGTAATTGATTTTAGCCCGGCTGAGCTGTGCGCATTTTTCTTCCGGCAATTCTCGAAATCCACACATAAGCTTCGAGCAAAGTGTAGGTGATCGGATTTCAAACGAAATGTGCGCTTGCATTTTCGAAAAACACCATGTAAGCACAATAGCAGTAAGAAGAGTAAGGAGCAATGAGTAGTGAGCAGCATTTGAATTCTTCTGAAAATAAGTTCGAAACAAATTTACAAAAATACAATGAAAACTGTTTATATTATTTATAAATAACGAGGTATAAAAAAATGGTGACATATTTTAAGTTTCTGTAAACTATAAATCAATATGTGAAAGCTTATTTCAGTGAAAGCATTTTTTAATGAAAATTTCTGTAAACCGTAAATCAATATGTGAAAGATTTTCGGTGAAAGCTTTTTTTAGTGTAACTTTTTTTAGCGAAATTTTTCCTCAGTGAAAGCTGCATTTCACATATGTATAAGGATTTTTGTCAAATTATTTTTCCCACAAAACATTTCCAACTGGTACAGTTAATCCCATCATGCTTAGTTTAGCCTCAGCTATTTCAAACTCATACCATAATTGTCGCTCTCATCAAAGGTCTTAACCTTTATGTGGCTAATGAGTCTAAATGTAATTCCGAAAATAGTATAGGAAATATATATCGTTGCCATTTGACCGCATCACATGTCAAAACCAAAGAGGGGCGGCACTGCAACTACGCAAAACATTTTCCGCTAAGAGTATACTTTTCTGAAATGCTTCCACTGCCTTGGGTCGATATGCTTTGATCGCTTAAAAGCGCTTAACGCATTTGACCGGCATATTGACCACTTGTAAATTGTAATTTAATCTTTTACGGCGAGTGCACGCAAGTATCAGGCAATTGCCTTTAACCCTTTTTACTGTGTATGGTTGTGGTCACTTATTGATTTTAGATATCTATACAGTTTTGCCTTTGCTCGTGTTCGGATTCTCAAGGGGGGAGTTAAATATCACGCTTAATACATAAGTAAATAAGTACTTTGTATATGTGTTTGTGTGCCTTCGTAATTGAATTTTGCCGATTGCTTGTGCGAGGCGTTGTGAGGTCTGAAAGCAATATGTGATGGATTCGCTGGGAATTTTAATATTTAATTCGGGCGTACAAATACTTTTTCTATTTCAATTTAGTATTAATTCTTTTCACCCTTAAAAATGAAACAAAATAGCACTGTAATCATTTTGGAAAATCAATTATTTTCATTTTAGTAAGGCAAAGTGAAATTGCGGTTTCATTAATATTAGATTTGTGTGGTTTTCTGTTGAGGGATTTCATTTTATGGGAAAACTCATATTGAGGAGACAATTATTTTACGACGCTGTTACCTATTTCACAGCAACTAACAAAAATCACGAGCTTTAATAACTCATCAAATAGGGCCACGGAAGCTCACAATTCATTTAATTGAGCTATGAACGCTTGTGCTGGATGAAAGCTCTTCTAGTTCCTTTTCAGAAGTTGTAAACCATTATTAAGTATAAACAATTTTATGTCATAATTTCCAACTCATTCAGTTTTGAAATGCCAAAAACGATAACTGGTGAAAGCTTTGGAGCTTTCATTTAACATTTTTGATTCTAATCCAATGCAATGCGTTTTTGATATTTAAATAACATTATTTCACTTGGCATAAAAATATAACTCAAGCTTTTATTGAAAGCTTTTCGTACTGCCAGCTTTGAAACTTTGGCTTTCTCTTTTGCCACAATTTTCTCGTTCAACTTATATGTGTAAAAATTGTTTTTTTTGTTTTCTTAATATACCTCTCTACATATATAGAGAGAATTAGTAACACAAGCTTGACCACCAATAGTCTACGCTATCTCTCAGGCTACGTGCCTATCTTTCTATGTAATAACCAGACTATAACTACCGACCTTTGGAATCACTGTGTTTTTGTGAAATGGTTTATATACGTACATATACTTCTATATATCATTTCTGGGTATACACTTATACCTCGAAAATTAAGTAGCAACCAAAAAGCATCCCGAATATACACCCACATTTAGACCGTTTGATTATCAACTAAATGGTCAATGTTTAGATATTTTTGATTTCTGTTTGCTGCGGCAGACATTGAAAGCCATAGCGCGTAGCATAACCACACATATGTATGTATATATGTGCATGAGCCCCAAACACAGTTTTATCTACCCTGAGCTTTCCGCCAGTATCCCCCAAGCTGCCGTGTTGGAGGTGTGTGGGATAACTAAAATGTCTCCATGGCTTTAGAAGATCCCTTATATGTCTACATTAGCTAATTTCTGCGCTGGTCAGTGGAAGGGCGCTTACAGCAACAAGCATATGTAAGCGCATGTGTGCTCTTACGAAGATGAGCCACGCAGATTTGCTCTTTGTCGTATGCTACCACTTGGAAAATCCCCAAAAAAGAGCGAATCAATAAATCACTTGCACTTAAATCCGTCTTTGGTATTTCGATGTTGTTTATACGGTGTGTTGATGTTTTTCGCCCCGTTCTTGGCTATTTGTATTGTGTATGGTGCGTATATCCTCTGGACAGGACATCATTATATAAGCTTTTATTTTTCTATTTCGCTGTACATTTTGTGGGGGATTGCTTAGCAGCTCCATACATGTGTGTTTTTGTATGTGTGGCACAGTAAGCTTTCTATTTTTTGGCTGTATTGTCAGGGTTTGCTATTTTCCGGAATCCGTCCTACTAATATGTGCATTTATAAATGCTTGTCAGCCTACGCGTGTGGTTGCACACACATATATATTCTTATGTAATACTATTTTTTATTTCACTTTTTCCATTTCTATTTCAGTACTTTTTTCCGTACATTTTTCTGCTCATCACACAATACAATCTACTGAATGGAATTTCTTGCAATGATTGTTTGCAAGTGGGGTCGCCATAGTGGCACAAACTGAAATTCTTATGCTCTACTACTTTCTGGCACGGACGGACATTGGCTCATTGTGCTTTTGCGCTTTTCATGCTGCTGTGCGGCTTACAAGCACATTTGTTGGCTGCTTTGTTTGTTGCTCGCAGCAATTTTTTTGTGTGTTTTGTAAGGATTTTCCATAATTTGCTGCAGCTTATTTTGGGGCAAAACATCCGTGCGCTCGTAGTAGTGTGTGTTATCAGAAATAGTCTCTTACGCTATTAGTACGCGCATATACTCTAATATGTGCATATGATTGTATTCTCCAGCGGTAAGCTACGCTTGCTGAAACGAGCAGCAAAAATACGCCAATATAATTTATTGCATATTTAATGGCGCACGTGCTGGTTGACTGCAAGAAAATTGCTTCAAAACTACAGGCGGGAGATATGTGCCCAACAACAACAAAAAAAAATTAAATATTTGCGCACAATTGATGATGTTTGCCTTTTTAAGCACGAAAATGAAGTTTGTTGCACATATGTTTTTGTTGTTGTTTATGATAAAAACAATTTAGATATGAGCTTCAAAAATATTTATTTAATATTTATAATCAAATCGTTTTGGTAGATATGCAAATCGTAGCTACTTCCTTGCAGTAATGTAAGGTTGTTGCAACAACAAGGGAGTGTGCTTTTAAAAGCGAATTTTAATATGCGATTTAATAACTTAAAAAATAATTTAAAAATTTCGCTTTATTTGGCAGCATACTAAGCAATTTTTTGTAAATTAAAGTGTATTTTTGCTGCCGCCACCCAACCGCTTTAGCTTTTCGTACCTCTCAACCTTTTTGCTTCAGATTTTTTGTTGCTAATTAATAAAGTTTTTGATACCTTAATGTCAATTGGTTTTTATTTAATACTTGAGCGCATAATTTTTGTATACTTTCCTGAAATTGCAATAAAACTCTCCGCCCACCACTCATTATAAGCGCATCCTTACAAAAGGTGTTCAGTGGCACCTTCAGAAATGAACGCAGCTGTGCCACAACTTCTGTTGCCTTGTTTTTAAACACCATTTAAATAAGAAGACGCAGGTAAATTTAATTTCATTTGCGCCACAAGTACGATTTACTTGCCAAAAACGTGACTGGCATTTTCAAGAGCTTATAAATAGGGTTTACTTGTATTAATTTAAATAGAAACGGTACTTTATTTATTGCTTTAAAAACATTTTTTAACACTTAAAAGCTTGCAGTATTTTGCCCAACCTTTTATATAAAATCAAAAATTATAATAAATAGGGAAAAAGTGGTTTTAATGTTTATAATTGCTTGTAATAGCATTTGCTGCTGGTACACTGGGAAAAATATATGAAAAAAATTGGAAAAAAAATATTTTTGAAAATTCATATCATGCACTGCTACACTGAAAAAATTTATCGAAAGCCATAAAAAATATTAATTCATTTTATTTGCATATCTGTTGATTTATTTGCTGTTGTTTCATGATGATGTGATGAAGGTATCTGCTACACTGAAAAATATTTTTTCGAAAATCACAAAAAATAATTATAAATGCTGTTGTTTTATTTAGTGTTTTTTGATGTATTTTTTGTTTAACTTTTGAATGTTTTCATCAATTCTACTTTTTTTTATTATAAAATATTAAATTGTGAGACTTTACTCTACCCTCTTTTTGTGTTGTGAATATTTGGAAGGTATTAGTATTTTAATATGCAGTGAAATTTAAGATAATAAATTATTTATGAGAACAAATAAAGTAATTTTTTGAGCAAATAATGCAAATAATTTTTTTGTAGTAATAATTTTATAAATATTTTACTTAAATATAAAAAATATTTCAAAAATTATGCCAATTAAATATTTTTATAACAAAAGTTTTCCAAAACTATTTACAATACCAAAAACGTTTTGCGACAACAAACTTGCATTCAATTTCCTGCGGTGTAATTTTACATTAATTGCGACTTTCATTCGCCTGCGCCACTTAGCATACATTCATATCTGCGTCTAATGTCTTTCTGACTGCCATTATAAGAAATGTTAATTACAATTTTACATACTTTTCGCAAACTTTTTGTCATGCTTTGCTCTTATATGCTCCCGCTGTTGCCGGTGCGCATCCTTTAGCTTTTAAAAACACTTTGGTAATTGTCTATTGCTACGCTTTGTCGCGTGGCACAAGCTGGGCTTAATGCGGCTTTGCCACTTTAAGGAACATGGCAGGAAAGAAGTGCAAAAAACCGGGAGCACTTAACATTTTAATAAACTTGCCGCGCGGTAGCTACAACGCAGGCAGTTTGTAGCGTACGGAGTCGCATAAGAAAAGTAATTAAGCAAAAATGAGGCATGTGCTTACGGCCGGTGGCAACATTATAAGGGGCGTCTTAGTAGCATGCGAATTTTGGAAGCACTCACAGCTTTGCCGTGCCTTAAATTTGTTCTACCTTAAATTTGTGTGGCAACGTCAACGCTGGTGGTCGCTGCTTTAATTTTAGGTAAACAAATTTAATTGTTATTTTTTTTGGAACAATAACTTTTAGAGCCGCAAAAGAAATTGCGAAAACAAAATTTGAAGGATTATACCCGAAAAAATTTGAGGTATCGGAAATTATTTATTAACGCCCCAATATAAAATTTATAATGTAAATATAAATTAAATTTTATGTAGCATAAATTTATTTTTTTTTTGCCCTTAAAAATTTAATACAACAAAAACTCATTTATTTCATAAAACCAGCAGCTCTGCGTCATCTCTTAGCATTTGCCATTTCTTTTAACATATACACACATACACAATTGCCATTTACATATTGCCAAAGTGTGTTCGAAAAGTTGCTGTTGCTGCCGCCAAAGTTATTTGATATTATTTTCATTATGATTAGGCGAACAAAAGCATAGTCTAACTCAGCGCTCCTCGCTCCTTTTGCATAACGCATATTATTACTCTGGCAGTAAGTAAAGGCATTACGCCAAATTGAAAAAGGTTGCAATTTCTTTTTTTTTCATTTACCCACATTGAGTTAGAAGCGAGCTGTCTTAGAAAAGAAAATCTACAACCATATGCCCCACTCAAACACACACTGTTTAGAGCATCGCACAGTGGCAACTTCGTTACTTAGCACAACTTTTCCAGTCGCTGTTACCCTAAAGGACAGCCGAACTCCATTCATGCGCGTCTCATATGCGCATACTTTCGCATTATTGCTTTGGCATAAATCTTCTTTTCTGGTAGCGCGCCTGCCACTGAGCGCAAGGCAAAAAAGTAAAGTATGCTGAAAATTCCCATTTGGGACATATGCCTTGCATTATAATAATAACAACGACAATCAGCCAGCGCAAAAAGAAATGAAAGTAACAGAAACGAAATATTAATATATATGTATGAGCGCACAACAACAACAATACTTAAAGTTAAAAAATGAATTTTGGCATACTTTTTGCTTGTCGCCAAAAATAAAAAAATTGCGAGCGCGCACAAAGTAACGAATTTTCGCTTTTATTTCATTTTGTGCACTCAGCCACTGCCAAGCTGCACGCCCTTGTGGCAGAGGGGTGAAACGCATTTTCCCCTCCACCTGCGCGCAAATTTTCCTACAGCTAATAAATGAAATATGATGCCACCTACTCAAGCAATGCCTGCGCTAGCAAAACACAAAAAAAAACTAAGGGAAGCGAAAAAGGCTCAAGCACTCAAGACTGAAAATACCTTCAGCGCTTTGGTTGCACGCTTACCGCCTGTCACAATGCGGCAGCGGTATTCGATACTCATATTCGCCAAAAGCTAGACACCCAACCCCAGTGATGACTTATTTCGTGCCAGGCGCCACCCACCAGCGGCCTACTTGCCGCAATTGAGCCCTGCCTGCCGCGCCGCCTGCTTAATGGCTGCCTTTGTACGCGCATATATCCTGATTATTGGCCTACGTAAATGGCAATTCCTTTTATATGACTATCTTGCTGGCGTTTGTGCTTTATTACTGTCTGAAAGGCACACGTACATACACACACATATTGAATGTGGTTGTGTGGGTGTATGCGCGCGCTTTTGCGTTAAGTTGCTATATCCTGTGCCATCATAATTTTCAATATCCTTCCTTGCTGTCGCTCCATTACCTACCAGCAGCGCTCGGTCGGCTCGGCCGTCTTGGGAGCCTGCGTGCCGCAATGTATTGCATGGCATTAGTAGTTAAGCAGCGCAAAGAAGGCAACAGCCGAAATTGCGTGCCAGCAACGCTTACTAAGTGACTGGCTGAATGAGCGGCTGCTGCATGAGTGTGCGAATGTGTATGTGTGTGTGTTCGTATGGGTGCGTTTAATTTTGGTATGCACGGTGCGAAAACCAAATTGACGTCAATTACGGCGCAAACACGCACAGACAAAAGAAATACATCAGCAACATCAGTCGTCAATTGGCAGGAGGCAGGCAAGCGGGCGCGCGGCGCGGCAAGTGCAAATAACAATAAGCATTTGCTGTAACAAGCTGAAATTCTTCAAGTCTCTGCTTAGTACTCGCACTAATCCGCTTCGGGGATTTTGGGAATAACTGACGCCTGTTATTGTTTTTTTGCAGCAGCACTCTTCTCTGGCGCTTGCCACATTATGTTGCATACTTTTAGGGTATTAAGCTTGCTAATATTCAGCTCTTGTGTGTATAAGTAATAACAAAGCATTGTTGTTGTTATTTGTTTCAGCTTTTGCCACGGCATGTGTATGGCTTGTGATGTGTTGTTGTTGCTGCTGTTGGTTACTGCGCGTAAGCAGGCTGCTGGCATGCCAAATATGATTTGTAGATTGATTCTTTGCACCCTTCATGTAGAGCGCGCAGATAAAGCATAGCGCTCTTAAGCAGTAGCTTTAGTACTTGCAACAGCAACAACAACAATAGCGCCGCTTGTTCACCCCCATTAGCAGCATTTGCTTTATTAACGCCACCTCTTCCCTTGTAATTCTATCTCTTCGACGCTGCTCATCATGCTTCATTGTCAGCTGGTTGTTATGTAATTAATGCATAAATGCAGGCAAATGTCTTATATTTGCATATTTTATTTCATCGTTATACAACTGTTGTTGTTCCTAACTTATTGCACTGACTCTGGGTTGACTTTTTATCTTCGCGATTGTGCTGAGCTTGTTGGTGTTAAGTGGAAAAGCATGTTGTTGGGAATGCAAATGGAATTGCTTGGTAGTTTTATGATAAATATTTATATTTTGAAGATGAGTGAAAATTATACATATATTTTTTACACCTTATATAAATGCTCAGAATCAAGTGCTGATTTTGCCATTTCTGTCACTCTGTCGGTATATACGCAAAGTAGTGTCTCAGTTTTTGAGTTATGGACCTGAAATTTGGCATATTTTTTTTTCTCGCTAAGAAGCTGCTCATTTGGCGGAGCGACTGATAACCGATAACTATAGCATATAGCTGCCATATAAACCGAACGATCCAAGTCAGGTCTTTGTATGGAAAACTATTCTTTTTGGCGAGATATCTTCACATAATTTGGACTAAATTGATATTTGAGGAGTGGCTATAACATCTGCATAGAAATTGTTTAGATAGGACAACTCGAGTACATAGCTGGTCTATCAAAATCAAGATTAAGCTCTTTCAATCACCTCTTTGGCTATAAAAATGCACTTATGAAGAGTATTAAAACACTATATTACATAAAATGCAAAATCACGTATCATCAAAAAATCGAAATTGAGTTTGCTTACGATTCACTACATTATGTGACAAATAAAAATTTCAGCTTCTCAGTTATAACCGGTATATAACCATTTTATAACCAGTATATAACCAATATATAACCATTTCATAACCACTATTTAACTATATTCTAAGCAAAAGTCAAATTTTGTTTCAGTATGAATGATTTTATTAAATCGTTTTTTCTTCGCCTGTAAACTTAGGAAAAGTGGTGTTGCATAATTTTTCGTTTATATAGTATGGTAACCGATATGTATATTATATATAGTATATACAGGCAGCCGCTAAAAAGCAAAAATCTAAAATTATTGGTGGTAACTGTAGCCTTTTAGTAAAAACACCTCCAAATCCTTTAGAAAAAAGTTACTGTTTTTGTTTTTCATAATATTTTCTCTTTGACACCAAAATAATTTTTTGAGGCAATTTGCATTAGTGAAAGAAATCTGAGCATCACAGAAGAGAATTATTCTTTCTATCTTTACAAGCAAAGATCTTATCAAATAGCTGACAATTAATCAAGAACAAAAACATTTATGTAAACAACAACTAAAAAAAACGAAAAAATAAAATTTGCAAACAGTTGGCAGCAACGCAGGCACAGGCACACCAGTAAATTAACCACCAGTAAATTAACCAGCACCAGAAGCAACAACAACGAAAGTAGCACAGTTCTTTGTCACTATTAAGCGTCTCGATGCAAAATCACAAATTAATTAAAAGCTCTCGCGCATAAATTTCCATTTCCATCTCCACTCATTAGCGCAACATGTGTGTGCAGTTGCAGCGGCAGCGGCAGCAACACGCAACGCGCACTCGACAGCCAACCAACCAAACAACAACAACGTTGTTGACAACATCTTCAGCTGCAGCTTCGAATTACAAGCTGGTTTTCAACGCGCGTTTCATATTTGCGCGCCTGTCATTTTGTTTCGTATTATTCTACTTACCGCCTGTTGCTGTTGTTGTTGGAACGCTGCTTGGTCAATAAAACTTACATCATAATTGCTCATAAAATTCACAATATTATGAGTTTTCAAATTAGTTTGTCTCAGTAAAATTGGCGCGCTTGTCAAAGGCAGCAGCAGCAGCAGCGGCGGCAGCGCCTGCGGTATGTGTGTGTGCAACACGCCAATGTTGTTGCTCTTTCTAGGCCATAAACACGCATACAGATGCAAGCGTTGCTAAATAAATAAAAGGCAGCGCTGCAAAGTTGCAGGCACACTTTTTGTGCGCAAAGAAAAAATTAAATAAAAAATAAAAATAATCTTGCAACATGCAATATTTTGTTGCTGACATGTGCTGTGATGTGAGTACGACTTGCGCACCAACAAACGCACACTCCTGTATGGCAGTAAGCAAGCATGTGTGCACACTTAAGTGCGATTTTCATTACCCACACTTGCTGTTGCTGCTGCCACTTAAATGTTGCCGCAGCGTTTTTCTCTGTCTCGCACTGTATGTTGTCAACTATTTTTTCGGCTCATAAAAATTGTTATTAATTGCCACTTAAATGCTTAAACGCGAAAATGTATTGCTAACTTTTTCGCGCTGAGTGTGGCTGTGTTGCACGCCTTGCTGTTGTTTTGCAAAGTTGCAAGTTTTGTGCTGCAAGTGCTGTTTGTTTCGTGGTGCTTGTGCAGCGTAAGTGCCTAAGTTGGCATTGGCAAATCGTTGCACTTGTTGTTGTATTTAGCTGTCGCGCTGCTGCCACATTTGGCATTGCTCAGGTGCTGTGGATCTTATTTCTAAGTTGTTTGGCGAAATTAGCTGATTTTTGTATAATTTGGTGGCAAGTTTGCGCTATAAGATTCCATATGCTGGCAACTTTAGTTATTTAACTAAATTTTTTGAAGTTTTTTTTTTACAAAATTAGTCCACCTTCGCATCCGAAAAATGCAAAAAATCGCCAAGCTAATCCTCATATTAGAAAAAAATATAATATTTTACAGATTTACATACATATATACATATATTGCCAATAGCTGCTTCCTTTTTGTGCAAGTAAAGCTTAAGAATCATATTTATGTGCATAACTTTGTATTTGCCATGCGCATTATATGGCCTACGCCTGCTTATGGCCAAACTTAATATATTTCCATATATATTTATATATGTAATTCTATGTTTTTTACTACCATAAATTCGTCTAGTTTATGCGACCGCGCTGCCTATGTGGCCCACCTTGCAACATTTGCCTAGTTCTTTCCTTTGTTGCCGCAACATTATCTTTTGACATTCGCCGTTGTAAACTTTATACTTTGTGTCCTTTTGTAAAGCATTTCAGCAAATCGAAATGAATTTCAATTATAGGATAAGAAACTAAATTAGCGCAAAAAATTGCAAATATATTGCAAATTAAGGTTTGGCAGCGAAGGCAGCAAGTAATTTATGCAAATAAACAACTAACTTCGAATATGGCTGGAGGGATGCTGTGGCAGGCTGAGTTGTTTATTGAAGAGTGTCGAGTTCTTATAAAAACTTATATAATCACTTAAATACAAAATTATCTGCTTTTTATGAAAAACGAAAAAAATATATATATGTACAAGTATTTGTATACTTGTATTATTTTACTTGAAAATAAATATTTTTTTTCATTTATATTTTACTTAAAAATATATAATTTCTTTTTGTTTTTAAATTAAATTGTTGCACCATTGTCCTTCATTCTTAAAAATTCGCGATTCTCGAAACTACTTCAGCATTTCTCTGGAAACGATTCTGCTAACACATGTGCTTGCCTCAACAACTTCTCGACAACAAAGCATACGAAATGGCTGAGAATCAACGTGAGCACAAACACAACAAAAGTTAAATAAAAAAAATTATAAAAAGGAAAACAACAACAATAGCGACTGTATAATATAAGATACGTAAATAAAATTAAAAACCGAAAAATACACCACCCGCTGTGCTAAAGTGATTTCTTTGGTGGCAGTGTCTGGCTGAATTGACTGAGCGGACTAAGCGAGATGCCTAAGAAATGAACTGCGAAGTAGAATACTGTGCATAATATTGAGGTTGTTGCTATTATTTTTGGAATTTCTAAGGTTACTCTTGTTGTTGTTGTTGTAATGTGTTAGTTGTTGTTGTTGTAAAATATGTTTTGTTGTTGGTGTAAAATCAATTGTCGATGACAGATGTTGTTGTAATAGCAATGACAATTTTACATGTTGTTGTACTTGCAGTTGTTTTTTTGTTGTTGTTGTTGTTGTACAGTGCGGTAGCAACAAAATGAAAGCGACTCTAATACTCGCTGAGCAGCCTATTCGGAGTTTCATCTTAGAAATCAGTCATACATTCCAATATATAAGCAGATATATAACTCGATATTGAAGTTCTACACACCTTGTGTAAAGTACACAACAAAAACAATATCAACCTTATGTTCGCACTAAAATGTCTGTCAGAAATACCTGATCACATATATCCATTACGAGCGCTATGAAGCAGCTCATTTTGGCGACATAATTATGCTTGAGGACTGCCGCTTTTATTTTGCTGTTGCACCCGATTTCTTAACAATTGCGGCGGACATGAAATTTTAATTAAAAAATGGTACGGTATCAATGTGCCACTTATTAGTGTACACTAGTACTTGCAGCAACTGAATTTATTATTCATCATTATCATCGCTTCATCATCATTATCATCGTAAACAACAACAATAACCCCACCAATAGCGAAATCAATATTGCGAAACAATCAGAATTAAACTCATCAGCGGCGGCAATGAGCGACACAGCGGGCGGTCACACCGGCCAACCAACTAACCTGTCAGCCGCTCAACCAAATGGACACACCGCTGCCGCCGCGATCGACTGACAGTCAGCGCGGCAATTTGCAATAAAATTACACACAGTTTAACCCCAAAATCAAGAAGCGCACAAATCACACTCAAGAAAAATCGAAATCGTATTGAGCGCAACGGGTCTGTATGCGTGCGCTCAGCCATCAAGGCATATGCGACCGTGTAGTTTTGCATTCAAACTGACAATTGGCAATAATGCAACATGCCTTGATTGCGATTGAATTGCCTGAAGATCAGCCCGCCTCATTGCAGCGCAGCGCTGCGCTGATGAGCGCTCGACGCGCGCGGCACCACCCAAATTGTTGCGCGCACATAAATGAAATTTCTTTTCTTATTCCAATTTTATTCATTTAACGCGAAATTTCTTCAATTGTAACACTTAAACGACTGATCAATGGCAATGATCGCACATTTGCCGCTGATCGCGTGAATTGCGAGGAAACTGCCTCCAATATATACACGGTTATCCAACTTGGGGAGCGCTTGAGTGCTGTCTGTGCGCGCTTGCAAAGCGTTGCATAGAAATTAGACGCGATCAAGTGTGTAATTTGCGCAATAAGTCTGGGCAGTCGACATTGGTTTGCGTATGTAACAATGGAAAAACCGCGATCACCCAGCGCGCCACTTGAGTTCTGCAATAGTACTTAGGAGATTGAAGAAATGTGGCAGATTAATTCTGTTAGGTATTCATACTTGCCATGAGAGGAGAGATCGCATTCTTCCATTTGTTCATCTACACACTTCTCTCTCACTGCTAGTTTCTGCAGCCAACTTCAAGATGTATAGTGCAAGCGCTAAGTTTTTGTTTTGTAGATAATTTTTGACAACATTTTGATGTTTAATGCGTTTATTTAAATATAAATATTAATAATTTATATATATAAGAGAATGTAGTTCGGGGACTATAGTAGCGCTTTCTCTAACTTTCTCTAAACTAGCTGAAAAAAGGTAAGAGAATTTCTAATATGCCAAACATCTTCATACTATTTTTGTAATAATAATGTTTTCTCATTGACTTTGCTGGATTAACTTAGTTCTTCTATATATGTACAAAACATATGTATATACACTCGGCATACCCCAAAATGCAGACCAAAGTCGTAGGAAATTAATTCCAAATCCCTATGAGATTATAATACCAACAGCACGAAGCATCTCACAATGCCACAAGGCAAGCAACAACAACGGCAATATGTCTAATATGAAGAAACCAAATGTAGAATTCTTCTTTCTCGGGTTTTCTCCGCACTTCATTTGCGATTAGATACGCACATTAGCGTTGTTACTTAAGTTTTTGTTTTTGTTGTTGTTTTTTTTTTTTAATTTGGTTTGTTGGCGCGCTGATGATGCGGAGCTGGCTGGCGAGGCGTCCAAGTTGAGTGATCTTGTTGGCGCATGTGGAGGCTGGCGGCGCTGCTGGGGGAAAGCGGGGCAGATAAGGCGTTGCAGTGTATGGGGCGCTTGTTTTAGTCAATGCTGCTGCTGCTGCTGCTGCTGGTGTGTTGTGTATTGTTCTTTCTACGGTTCTTGTTTTAGTTGTGCCTAATGGTTTTGCTTGTATGTATGTGGTGCTTCGTGCTTATTATTTATTTGTGTTGTTGTTGTTGTTATTTGGTTTACGCCATCTTACGCGCCACTTTTTGAAGTTTCGTCTAAATTGTACTAATTTTTTTGGTTTTTTGGATAAAGCGCTTACTTTTGTTTGTATCTCTTGTATAATTTGGCATTATCGGAGCTGTTGCTTCCATTTTATCTGCTTCTGCACATTACATATCCACAAATATACAATTTTAAAGTGGCATTTGCTGCTTTCTTGCTTACTTCTTCTTGTTTTTTTTTTTTGTATTTTAAGTTAATTTGTTTGTGTTTTTTGTTTTTGTATTTATTTTCTTTCTTTTCGCGTCGGCTGCTTCAATTAAGTAATCAGGTCAAGCCAAATGGTTTTGTTAATTTTCTACAGTTGATATGAAATCCTCTTGCCGACGTTTCGATTCGTCTTGCCGTCTGCCACTTTCAGCTGTTCAGAACTCTTGCATTTTCCAGCTGACCAACAACTCTAGTATATACAGTTTTTGTTGCTTTAACTCTACTATTTGTAGTGAAATGTATATTTCATTGACTTAAATGCCACACCCTAACTTTAAATGATTTTTTATTGCTTGAATAGTGTGTACTAAGATTATCACGAAGCTTGCAAAACTTAGAAAAAACGTTGGAGACCCTATAGCATATACTATACGTGTCCATTTAAGCGTTAAGTCGAGGGACAGACCTCCGTCAGTATATACTCGGACTAGTCGCTTAGTTTTTGAATAAGTGTTTTGAAATTTGGCAGACTTCACGAAATTTGATATAGATTAATGACAAAGACAATGCTTCAATTTCCGGAGGTAGTGTTCAGATTGGACCACTATAGCATATAGCTGTCATACAAACTGAACGATCAAGAACCAATTATTGTATGGAAAACTTTTTTGTTTGACAAGATATCTTTATGAAATTTGGCACGGACTATTTTATAAGTCAAAGCTACAACTTTCGAAGATAGTGTTGAGATCGGTCCGCTATTTCATATAGCTGCCGTACAAACTAGACAAACAAAATCGAGAAAATATATTTTTTTATAGCTTTGAATGCTCAAATAAATGGATTTATAATCGGTTTATGTAACTAATTATTTATAACTTAATTCAAATATACTAATATTTTAGAAAATTTTATTTTAATTACAAAAAAGTATTATAGAACGTGCGATTTCCTAAACATTTCTTGAAACCTACCAAATGCACACCAAACTATTTTTTACACATTCTATATATGCACCCATGCCTCATTCTTACACCGCTTAAGCAGCCACTTAACCAGAAAAATACCGCTAATAGCACTGCAAATTAGCAAATCAGTGCAAGTCTTGACACGAGACCTTAGAAATGCACGCTGTGGCCTATAAAGTTGATTAAACGTCCATATTGAACAATGAGCTGCATAAGTGTACGTGCCATGCTTGTAACTGTAGACTTGTTGTTTGAATATGTACTAACCACTTTTTTTCTGCTAAAAGGCATACTTCCCGTTTTTATAGCAAAGCGTCGTGTATTTTATATGCAAATTCGCTACAATCATCAGTGATGTGATTTTCCAACAACTCAGCAACATTTCAAACAAAGCCACAAATCACGCGCATAGTCTCTGTTTCGTCTCTCCGAATAAATGTGTCTGTCTGTCTGTCTGCCTCTATGTGTGTATGTATGTGTTTGATTTGCATTAGTATTAGCCACCTTTATGGCTGCGAAATCTGATTCGCTAAATATGCTATAGGAAAACGCGCTCGCTGCGAAAATCTGCAGCCGAAGAAGCCTTCGCTATGCGCCGCGTAAATGCAAATGGGCGGATTGTGGTCTTGAAACCCGCAAAGTGCGTGTTTTAAATCCAATTTAGACATTATCTAATTTGGCGCAGATGAGCAGCGCCTGCAATACCCGCCGGTAACAACTAACAACCACCAGTCTACAGCAACAAGCACGGTTTGAGGCCGTCAAATGCAAATTTTCCAAATTCACTTAAAAAATCCGCGTCAATGGGTTGTTTGCTAACATGACTGACTAACTGAGTGATGGGCTGAGCGGCTGAGCATGCAACAAAATCCGTGGTATGCTAGCAGCTTTATTGGTGTGTGCGCGGAAATTTAATATTCACCCCTTTCACGTCAAGTGAAAAAGAAGTAAGTACACACAAAAAAGTACCAACTATAATAATAATTCTCGCATCGTCTATGCCCTTGTGTTGATGAGAAAATGAGAAACTCAAATGCCTAACTTTGTTACACTTTCGTTATAACGCTGTTATTGTAGTTGTTGTTGTTGTTACTTCCACTGCCGAAACCAAAAAATGACAGTCAAAAAGTAATAAACTCATTTAAGTGCACAACTTTGCCGCGCACATCTTTTGCTGGCCATGGAGAGGGGGTTGTTGGGTGTTGCTAATGAAATTTTCGTTGATGCGCTGCCGACCTATTACCCCGCTCTACTCGGGTGTTAAATAACGGTGAACTGCGCAAGTGTAGGTAATATGCAAATTTTGACGTCTCGTCTGTTTAAAATAATCAAATTTTCTAATTTTTATGACTCTCCTGTGCGCTGGCGAGATCGCGCAAGGCCATCCGAAAGCTGCTTCGACTTTTATCTGGGGACTTTACAATATGCAGTTGCAGCGCAGTGAAGGCATGTAATTGTTTTAGACATAATCAAATAATGGACAACACGTTTGTTGGGCTTCTTTTTCACTTTTGAGGGTAAATAAAGGGTAAAGATTTTCGTGTTGCATATTTTATGGCGTACAGAGTTTAAGCAAGTATTTAATGCGGGTATAATTGGTGCGGGAGTTTGAGAAGAAAAATTTATGCTACAAATAGAAAGCGGAATATGTGGGCTAAGCGGAGAGACATAGGCAGGTGGTATTCGAATCACAAAGAGTGTGGCGGATTTGGTTAAAGGAAGTATACATTTCGGGGCTATAATAGTTTTGGTTATAATACAAATATTGGTTCAGTACTGAGGTGGTTTCAGGGTTTTGAAGATTTTGAAAGGAAAAATTCATTTAAAAATACTTCTAGGCTCGCTTCAGTCCTACTTCTAATCAAGGTTTAAAAAATGCAAACCAAATTTATATTATGAATACTATACTATGTTTTTCAATACTAACTTTGAAAATATATATTTGTATATGTTTGTAGGTATATGTACGCAGCTGAGCATACAAAAAGCCTGTGTTTATTTTTTTTCTTCAAAAAATCTTTTAATTTACTCCAAGTCTACGTTATTGCTTATAAGTATCGACTTGGATGGACAGCAACCACCAGCAAGGTTACTGATTATTATTACGTTTGGCTGTATTTCAACTCACCTTTTCTTAAATTTTATCTCTACACATTTCAGGTAAAGAACATACATGAAAATGAGTGGAAAAAAATTAAAAACGAATATTTGCCATTTTCGGTAAGTCGACCGCTGTGCGAACTATAGGCAGAGTGTAAATGATACGTGAGATCCCTTGTCATTTGCGGTGTCTAGATACAGGGTGCAAAAAAATTTTTATAGCAAAAATACTTTTTTCAACTTAGCATTCATTTTTTAAGTAAAAGAAGCTCATCTGATATAACTTTCATGGGATTTAAACAATAAGGCTTTTGTGATGAGAGAATATTTTGTGCAGAGAATCGTGTTGCCATTGTATAGTTGTATGAAATATGTATAAGGCACATTTATTAAGGTGTTATCTATGAAGTAAAAGCAAAATTTATTTTTTTTTAAAGAAATTTAATTTTTTTTGAAGTTTTTGTATATATTAATTTTTCAAATTTCAAAACTAAAAACAAAACAATTAAATTTCTAAATGTTTAAATTCTTAAAGTTTTATACATTTTTTCAAAAATTTATAAATTTTTGAAATTTTTCGAAATATTTGATTTTTTTTTGAATTTATTCATATTTTTATAAATTTTTGAAATTTTTCGAATTCTTGTAAGTTTTTGAAATTTTTTTATTTTTTATAAATTTTTAGATATTACAATTTTCGAAATCATATAAATTCTCAATATAGATATAAATATTTTTGTTTTAATTTTTCAACATATTTGTTTTAATTTCTTTTAATTTAAAAATTCTGTAATTTTTTTTCAATTTTTAAACTTCCGCATGTGTTACGCATCTGTGCTTGCAACACGCCCAACTTAGGCCAGTTAATTAATGTTTTCACCAAATCAAAAGCAACCCCGATCTTGTTAGTCCTACATCATGCCACACCCTTTACAGCTAACGATTTTTTATTCTTCTTCTTCGCTCAACCCATCCCAATAACATTTAAAGCTAAAGGTCTTAAAAGCCAATGTCATACACTGCCAGCCTCAACAGCAACTCATCAGCAGCATCAACGCATTGTATATGCCACACACACCTACATACTTACAATCAGTAAGCAGAGTATGATTCAGTCGGCCCGCTGCCTGCTGACCGGGCATCCCAGTGCGTGAGTATCGCATTGGGCGCGCACCCATGTGCAAATGACTTATAAGAATTTAATATTTAACAACACAAATCAATTTAAAAATCGCGAAAGTAATACATATACATATGTACATGTGTGTGAATACTCATTTGTAGTGGAATTTTTTTTCTTAAAATATTATTTCATTCTACGCGAAAAAGACGTAAAATAAAAGCACACTGAAGTGGTTTAAGCGAAAAGATGCTGACTGCGAGCTGCTGACTGCCTGTCTAACTGACTGTTTTGCCCAAAAGTGAGCGCAACAATGAGCGTTGGGTCCAACGGTGCAGACGCGTTCGCCATGGTGCGCACAGCGGTCGATCGATCGAGCGCGCCACACCGCGCAACAACGCTCCATCTAATGCTGAGCGGCTGTAAGCTAAGCGATCAAGTTGTTGTTCTGGTGGCATTATCTTTGTGATTTTATTGTTATTGTTGCTGTTTTTTGTCGGTTTTCAATTTTGTTTTAATGCTTACAGTGCGTTCGATCATTTGTCGTTGATCGTTAGATTTTTTTCTTGCTTCTTTTGGTTGCTTTGGGTTCAGAGTTCATAGCGTAACATATAAGTATTGTTTGTAGACAACGGAAGATTGTTTTTGTCGATTTCAAGCTTTCGCTTTCTTCAACGAAATCAGTGAACTTTGTTTGGTCTTACCTTGTGCAGACAAGCCACACGTGCTGATCGCACAATGGGAGACAACAATTAAAAATAAACGATTTCAATGAATTGGCGCGGATTATTTTTTTTGTAATTTTTAATTTTAATTTTAGTTTCTTCATTCATATATTTTCACCCTAAAATTTCATTTCATTAAAAGTTTCTTCTTTGCTTTTTTTTCACAAGCATCCCAATTGTGTCCTACGTCAACATTCTTCCACACTTTGCGCATCTCTCCAGCAACTTCTTGCGCAAAAATCGGAGTTTTCCTTGTATGCGTGTCCTTGCCACCGCGGGATCGCGCGTATGCACCGCACAGCGGGGCGTCGACTGCTCAGTTTTATTTTGGAAGCGCTTTGTTTCCCTTTTTGCTTTTGGAACTCCTCTTTTGACTCACTGCAAGAAGTGCGCCCGCCCGCCAGCAAGGCGCTGCAACGCCACTTTTGCAGTATCCTTAGCATTACCCTGCCTTTTTCCGCTTTGGTTTGCCTTATTCTATTATAAGCATTTTTTGTCTTTTCGTTTTTTTTTCTTGTGCAAAACAAATCAAAACGAAATTCGCATGAAATGAACAAAAAAGTTAATTGTTTCGACGCGCGCGTCACTCACAGCATGCTGCGGCGCTGCATTCCCTGGATATTGTTGCATTTGAGAGTAGTTTGCTGCCAGTGCTAATGAATTCTCTACTTAATGTTGTCGTAGTTGCAAATACTGCTTCCTTCTACTGAACGCTGAGTTGATGATGCGCTCCGTGTGTCGCGCTCCCTGCGTCGCTATGGGAAGTGTCCTTTTTCACGTCAGTCCTTGGTTGTGACACTCACTGCGCGCCGTCGAACCGGCATGCGTTTGTCTCCCCTCACGCTGCGCGCTCTAACTGCTTGCTATAATCCGATTTTTGGTTGATTTTCTGTTGAAACAAAACCCCGTTTATTTGACGCGCCCGCTTGGCAATGAGCAGCGATGTCTAACGCGGCAGGTAGGCGGACAAGCGGGCTGCCACATTGTCGTCGCTTTGGCATATGCGACGCATTTCGGGTGCGCACTTTTTGCTCGTTGTTGCCTTTCAATTTAGGTAGCAATTTGATTGATTACTTTTTCCTGCTTGCTGCCACAATATGCGCAAATAGCAGTCGGTGACATTTAGTATATGGGAATTTTATGCAAAACAGGGTGGGGATTAGCCAGCCAGGATATTAGCTGGCTGTTGGTATTGCCGCTGCTGCGCGCTATGGTCTTGCTTATCTAAATAGCTGACTGGGTTGTGAAATTGAGCGCGAAGTTTCTCCTTTAATGCACAGCGCTGGTGAAAATTTTATTCATTAGTTATACATACATACATACATATGTATGTGTGTACGTATGTTTTATAGTTATATAATTTGCATATGCAGGTTCTGTCGCAAAGAAAGTTCATCACTGAGAAAAACATAATTTAATTAACGCTGAGGCGCCGGCATCAAATTTGTGCATATTAACATTTTGTTTTAATATTTCATGAAGCGGATATAGACAAAAGTTGACACTAGATGGAGGGATGTCATAAAGGAAGCTTTAATTTTATAACGCGCTTTAATGTGTAAGAGTAGATGAGCTCTTTCTCGAGTTTAGAAATTAATTGTGTTGAGTTTCGTTGCTGCCATATGTCAAATCCAAGTTAAGATTCTTAACCACTATCATATTTACAAAAAATTCATATTTTTAAGGAGAAAATTCAATACTTACATTATACAAGAGAAAAAATTGATGCATATATTTTGAGATTCATATAAAAATATATGTAAATAATAATCCCATACTCCAACGATAAAAGTTCTTGCGTAAGGAAACCATGTATCAACATACAAATAAGAATTGCGGTTATTTTAACCAATCGTTTCGCCTTGGGTAGATGGAGAGCAGCTCATTCCAACTAGTGTGGCGCTTCTCCTTTGTTTGAGGAACACTGATTTCATCGCAAATAGTTAGTTAGTTAACCTGTTAGTTTCGAGTAGCGTTCATTACTAATGTTTTCCACAAACGATAACTAACTGATAATTATAAACATGATAGTTGGCTTGATGGAATAATATTCTTCGTTTCGCCTTGCGTTGGAGAGTAGCCATCCCAACAAAGTTGTTCAGAAGAACATTTCACCTTAAGCTCTTTATAGAGATTTTAGATTCTGTGTGAGAAGAAGTAACCTGTAATCTTTCGAGATTAATGATTATCACAAATATTTAATCGCGAAAGTCGAATCTGTTCACTCGCAAAAGTCACTTAATTATAACCCTTTGTTTTCAAAACTATCTCTATCTCTCTTCATATAGTTTTATATCTCTTCGAGATCTTATCTCCTTTTAAGGTCGCACAATTTTACTAGTTTTGCTTCTAGTGCGTTGGCAACACTTTGCTTTTTTATTAATTGCAATATAATTGTATTGCACACAATTTGTACGTCATATTGCAACAACAGTACACAAACACAACAACTTAGAATAAGTGATGCAAGTGTAGTTGTATCATACATATGACGCGGTTGCTCAAAAAAAGTGGAGAAATTGCTTTATTGATTTTTAATTGCAAATCACATTCTTTGCAGCATTTGTTGTTGCCACGGCCAGTCTGTTTTTTCTTGTCGCTTGCTATTACAATGCCACAGCGCTATGTGTCTGCTTTGGCATTCAATGATTTCAACTCAACCAGACATCTTTTTCAACTTCCAGCAATGTGATGACTTTTTCAGTTTTTCTCCTTTTTTGTTGCAAAAATTTACACATCTTAAAGCGGGGCGCGGCAGCAGTGCTATATTCTGCTCACCACTGTTGGTGGAACGCTGACAGAATGTTGGCCATGTTTATGTTTTAATTATGTTGTCGTTGCTGTTATAGTTAGTTGAAAGTCATTCCCCGGCAAGAACAACACAACATTGGTCAAACAGCCTTGGTAGCAATAAATGAATAAGAACAACATCAACGACACTATTAACAACAACAACAACACCACAACTGCTGCTGTCATAATTCTTGTGCGAATGTGCGCTGACTTATTATGGGAAAAATATGAAGTCCCATGATCGGCGACAATTGTTGACACTGCTGTGTTATTGTTGTTGTTGTTGCAGCTATGGTTGGTTCCGCTGCTGTTAATGATGTTCGCCTTCGCAGGCAGTCATACTTTGGTCCATCTTTCGTCCGACAACTTGTGGCAAGCATGCAATGTATGACAACTGCAGCGAAATGCTGTTATTCCCTCGCCGATTGTGTTGGTATGCGCACAACCAACACACACACGCACACGCACTAAAACGCAACAATCATAATCAGTGCAACAACAGTGTGTCGAGGAAACATATGCGACATTCCGCTGATGCCACGGCAGCGGGCAGCGTCTACATGGACTCTGGGCGTGTGTTAATACAATTAAGATTTTAAGTATTTATATGGCAAGAAAAATGTGACCATAAAATGAATGTTGGCATGCGCTGAGAATCACTTAAGCAATCAAAAGGCCGTGGTCAAAGACAAGCATAATAACACCAGTAAAAGTAATCATAATAGTAATGAAAATATTAAGACAGGCGACGAGATGAGCATGGCGTTGCGTTTGAGGAGTGATAAGTGCCTTGAAACTCCAAAAATATTTTTTTTTTAATTTTTGTGGACCTAGTTGGTGCCTAGGAGTCATAGTAGGTAAGAGGAATATTTTTCTTGCATGATATAAAGAAAATATGAAAAAAAATGTCACTTTAGTTAGATTCTAGCTAATTTGTTGCTAATAACAACAAAGTTGTGCATTTTAGCTAGTTTTCTCGCATGCTACAAAATTCATGATTCTCTTGATTCATGAAATTTTTCTATTTTTCACGCATGCTACATTTTTTTTCTTTTGATTCATGATTCAAATATGCATTTTTTTAGTCTCTTATGCAAAATTAGCACGATTTGATGCGGAATCGCGATAAATTTAGCCAAGCGACAAATAAGGTGCGATAATCATGCGCCAGCCAGCCACTCCTGAGAAAATAAGAGCAAATCAGCACTCAACATTTAAAATTAAGTGCAAAAGGTAAAAATAAACTATGTATAAGGGGATTGCAATAAAATGACCTCACTGCACCCACTAAGCACTTGTGTGTATTAAAAAAAATATATATATTTAAATATTTTATTCCTTTTGTTTGCTTGACCTTTCCCAGCGTGGCGTGTTCTATATATAGAATACATATACATATTATATATACAAATTCTGTTTAGCATAAATATAAAACTATATATCAATCTGCATAAGCAAAGTTTTGCTTTGTGCTCAACTTGAGTGCACGCCAACTAATTAACTGGCGCGATCACTGCGCCTGATGGCCATCAATCAGCTTGTGTAGCACATTAAAGATCATTTATACTTGTTTGCAGTTATTTATTTATTTTTGCTGTTTTTTTTTATTTATATAAAAGGTCAAATGGCAACTGCACAACTGCTGCTCCTATTCTAATTGATATATGTACATATATATTTTAATGAGAGTTTAGAGGTGAACACGTGGCGTAGATTAACATTTGTTTGCGCAGTTATTAATCGTAACTTTTGATTAGATGATCTGGGAAATTGATAAATAAAAAATCAGAAAATTTAAAAATCAATAATTAGTTGTTATGAATTTCAAATCCTTTCCTATTCATATACCCTGCACAGAGCGTATAAGTTTGCCGCGCAGTCTGTAGTATTCGAACTAGTCCCAAAGTTTTTGAGATATCGAACTGAAATTATGCAGACTTTCTCTTCCTTTCAAGAAGCTGCCGATATGTCAGAACAGATGATTTCGGATTACTAAGGCATACAGCTGCCATGCAAACTGAGCGAACAAAACTTAGTTTTTGTATGGAAAACTTTTTTATTTGACTAGATAGCCCCGCAAAATTTTGCATGGATTATTATCCAAAACAGCGTTGCAATCTCTGAAGAACATGTTCAGATTGAGTCACTATTGCATATAGCTGCCATACGAACTGATCAAACAAAGCATAGACCTTGTAAGGAAAACTTTTTTATTTTAAAATATATCTTCACTAAATTTGGTATAGAATATTATCCAAGTTCGCGCTACAAATTCCACATAAATGGTTGAGATCTGACTGTTAAAGGATATAGCTGCTCTGCAAACTGATCGATCAAAATCAAATTCTTGTATGAAAATATTTTTTATTTGACAAATTATCTACACGAAATCCGACTTACATTATTATTTACGGCTACGCTACAATCTCTGAACTAATTATACAGAACGGATATTACAGAAAAAAAAGTTCGTTTTGAGCCGATATTATTTCGTTAATCTCTTTCGTTATTTAGATATTTGTTTTATTTTTTTATTTAACTAATATTTAATTTATTTTTTATTTTTTCATGAAATATTTAAATATTCCATTTTCTGTAATATTCCACTGAATTTCTGCACCAAATAAAAAAAAAGTAAAATAATATAGAAATTTAACATAATCCGATATTATTTCTTTGAACCTTTTTATTATTTGAATGGAAAAATTTATTGGCAACAGGTGCGGCCGTCTTTTGTCATTATTTTAAAGCAGTTTTTTAAATTCAACATTTTTCTTGACTGTCCAATAATTATTTAAACTCAAACTGTATGACAATCAATTATTAAATACGTTTAAATTTGGTTTTGAAAATCAATTTAATTATAAGCATACATCTTCATCAAGTTTATTTGCATAGGGAAATCATAAAAATCGGCTCTGAGCAATTCTTGAACTCAATAAAAATGATTGCCACAATGAAGTTCAGTGAATTCAGCATACATCTCACACTAATCCAGCCAGTTTACGCTCGGCAGCCTAAAATGCACACATTCACTACCACGCCAACAATAATAACAGTTTTAATATCTTTCACTTATCAAAAGCTCATCATTAATCCACGATCGCTGCGATCTCCGCACGGCTCGGCTTACCATGAGTTAATCGTCATTTTGACGACTGATCCGTTGTTGATGAGCCGTCGACAAAAGAAATCAATTATAACCAGTTTTGAGTTGTGGCCACATTTATGGATATATTTTGTATATATATGCATGTATATGAATATACTATATGCCACATGTGTACAAATAACACATACACAAGTGTGTTCAATCATCGGTTTTCTCGCATTGCTCGCTTAGTTATCGTCATCGCCGCCGATTCATTACTAATTTATGTCGTAATATATTTCAATTAAGTTATCCATAGCATTTGTGGATTTAAGATTTAAAATGCTAAATAACAACAAATCACCAATGGCACAGTGGACATAAAGTGAGTGCCCGTTTTTAGATTTATTTTTTTGCTTTTGCGAATTTCGCTTTATTTTCTACTATATTAATTTTCTTAATATTTTTCCGTCGCTTAAATTTGTATAATTATTCAAAATTGATTTACATTTGAAAGGTTGTTATAAAATATGCGCATTTATTGATGAGCGGTATTAGCGGTGAATGAACAGTAAGCGCGCGTTGTTACATAATTCAGCTGAATAAATTATTTTTATGGAAATGTGTGGTTATGTATACGTCAGTGTGTGTAGATCTTTCTAAAATAAACAAGTGTGCATAAATGCACTTTTTGCGATGCTAAGTTTGGGTACAGACTAAAGATGTGCTGAGTGACTTGACTGTGTCCGTCGTAGGCAGATTTATAGTGATTTTAAAACGACTCTAAAAGGCAGATTTTCTATTTCGGTAGCTATTTCACGCGAAAATAGAGACAAAGCTTTGATATTGACCTCTCAAAGCGCAATAATTATTATGGAAAGTACATAGTTTCAAAAATTTTTGAAATTTTTGTTGACATGTTATTTCAAATATGGACATATGTATGTATGGTAAACAAATTTCAAAATTTTTGGGGTTTTTGTTGACAGTTTCCAAATAATCAAGGAAGGACGTTTGTCATAGTGGCATTATCCTACACTAACTTTCTCAAATCCTTTGACTTAAAAAACCATTTTTAAACACCTTTCGAAATCATTTTGGTAGCTTTTCAAGACTTTAAGTACTTTTCATGAAAAAAGCACACATACATATCTCGCTCAGCAAAAGTTCGGTGTATGCCTGCACTTATCTACATACATACATATGTACACATGTAGTTGTATGTCCGCCAAAAAATCACTAGCATAGCATAATATTTTCTGTTATGTGCTAAAATCGCGGAAATAGACTTGAATTGTTTTTATGTGCCGGAAATGGCAAAGGAAGGCGCAGCAAATGCACTAAAAGCAGTCGAAATCCGAAAATATAAATAAAAAACACACATGCATATAAAAATATATGTTTTTTCGTACAATCAACTAAACAGCGATTTCATTTTTCGACCCTAAAAACTGGTTGTTTAGTTTTGCGTACGATTTTTCGGCGGAAATGTGCAAAATATTTTAGCATATGGCAAATACACAGTTTTTCACAAGCTATTAAATTTCGATGCCGAAAAAGAATATTGTATTTTTATACAGAAAATATTTAAATAAAATCTTTCACTATTTAAATTGGCTTTAGTTTAAAAGTTACCATATTTCTATGCAATTGAAGATGACGTTTGAAATATTGATTATTTTTTGAGAGAGATAAAGCAATGACATGACTTTTTTGGAGTGTGGCTACAGAAGCCTTTTTGTCTGTAAGCAAGAAACCAGATTAGATAATGAATTTAAATGTAATATATGTTTATAAAATATTATAAATACAGATATATATATCGTCACCTGAAATCCAAAATAACGTAACAATATTTTCGGAAATTTACAGTGGCATGAATAAAACACGAAATAAAATGAAACATGAGTCAAACAAAATTTTAATATTGGTTAAAATTGGTTAGTGAAGCGTAATCAATAAGACACTAAATTTCGAATTTTTTGATGATACGTTATTTTGCATTTCAGGTGCCGATATATATGTATATGATAGCTTATATTATCATATACATCTAAATATATTTTTGTTATTGAGCTCAAAAACAATATACACTTCGTAACGTTTCAGATATTTGAACCCACTTTTGATTCGATTTTAAAGAGTTAGGTTCTGTTTAGAGCTCTGAAAAATTACCCAAAATTCGTAAATAAATGAAGTAAATAGGACAGAATGAAAAGCTGTATAAAATTTTCTTCCAGGCTTTAGAGACATGCACTTGGGTATATACAAAGATTTTATATTGATAATTTCGACATAAAATAGCGCTTCACAAGGTCAATCTCTGGACTAGCATTGTTATAGAAGTCCTCTTGGATTTTTTGAAAACCCTAGACTGGTCTGAGCACTGAAAAATGATTTGCAATAACAATGTATATATACATACATATATGTTAAACATATACCAATGTAAAACCGAATGCAAATGCCTTACAATAATGCAAGTCATCTATGAGCTTGAGGGAGTGTACCAAAAGGGTACGTTATAAACATATGTATATAGTAATAGATATATATATATATATATATGTGTATTTGTAGTACTTATATTTTTAAGCACAGAGATATGCACCTATAAAAAACTATATATGTACAACTGTTAAACAGCACTTCACTTGGCTTGCACGTACAAGATGACTTGCCATAATACATATGGTCTAGAACAGCCAACTAAAAGGGCCCGAGATAGAAATGGCAAGAAGAAATGACGGCGGATTTGTTTAGTATATATTGACTTGCTGAAAATGTGCTTGCCGAATTGTATATTTTTGTACTGATAATCCAGTGAGTATGTTGTGGCAGCGGCTTGTTTCCTTTTAACGCTTTTTAATGTAGTCTTCAAAGAAACGATGCTTCAATATACATACATATTTACGCACATACTTTGTAGTATTTGGGCTAAGTAGCAAAGATGGAGTGATTATGAATAGTAAGTTGGGCGACATAAAAGCAGAAAGTGAATTGCATGTTGACGCCCCAGCGCTTAAAGGAAATTTTTTTGAAAGAAAATTGGGGTAACATGGAACCGGATATTTAATGCTTAGCTAAGCAACGCAGACTTTAAAAATGGTATATTGTAGGAAAGAAAAAAATTATCAAAAAATTATTTGCAGCTCAAATCCGAATTTTTAAGAATTTTTACGAATTTACGAAAAGTAAAAAATTAAATATGTTATGGCGAATCTCTTAATTCAAGAATACATAAACAGAAATGTAGCGAAAAGAACACACTGTAATAGTTGTTCCAACAAACTGCCAACACTAGAGAAGATAGTAGCTTGTGATTTGAGTAAATCAAAATGGTCTAAATTGGTCTAAAATGTTGGAAGTATTTAAGATAGCGGTTATATTATACTAAAAAGATAACCGCATACTAACTCTTATAGATAAACTTAACAACTGGCTATGTGTTTCGCTTTTACTTGTAAATTTCATAAGAAGGGAATAACGCGCAAAGATAGCGAGTAGCGAAATGGCGAATCGATGATGGCTAAAAGTATATGCGTTTACTTACAAATCACTTAAGAACTCTTAATAGCCAGCGCATCACAGAAATTCAGCTGAAATTGTACCACATTTGTATGAAACGCTATTGACAGCTTGAGTATTCCAGCCAGCGGCGGCATGACTTGGAGTTTTAGCTATGACATGGCTTACGTTTTGTGCTGCAAGTAAGAAAACTATAGCAAATGACATGGTTGTTTTGACCGGCGTAGACTAGCAGACGTCAGAAACGCCACCGTATGACACTTACATACAGACATACATAAGAAAAAGCATGCCGCGGCATTAACATAAATAAGTATGAGCACATCATATATGGGAAGCCAACAAAAAGATTAAAAAAATATATGTAAAAATTTACTGAGTAATATAGTGAAATTGTTTTTAGTAAGCTACCAAAGCGCTGTTAGTATATGAGACGTTCGCGCTACAACAATAAAAGCGGCTGGGAACATATCCTATGTGACCTATGCCGCCGTGTCAGCACCACTTACTTATTGCGCCATCATGGCATGCCATTGCATTGTACACATTGTATACATTGTAACAAATGCAAGCGCTTGTTATGATTTCGTTGTTTCATCTGAGTGCTAACATAAAGAACGCGCGCGCCAGCGCTTGCGGCAGCATCAAATATTTATAATCACTTTGTAAGTACCTACACACTCGGTAGCGCTGCTTGATTTCAAAGAAATCTACTCAAAAAGTACTTTCACGCCGAAAACGAAGCGTAACGGAAAGAATAAAAATCGAAATTCACTTTTGAGTTCAGCGCACGTAAGAAGCGCTTAGTGGGTTGGCTTAAAAAGCGCTTAAATAATTGCTGCTGCCGCCGCCTGTCTCACGCTCTTCAATTTCATGCCGCGTCGCGGCGGTTGTCGGTGAACACTTTCTGTCAAATCATGCTCCGCTTTGCCTTATATTCACTCATCAACCGAAATGTTTAAGCGCTGGAACGCAGGTGGTGCGGCTGACTTAGTGTGCTTACTTGTCGCAACTAAGAAAATTAATATTCCTATATGTATGGATGTGTGTGCGTTGCGCTATTATTTCTGCTTTGTCGCCAAGATGCAATTTCGCTGATAAGCTAATGTATTCATATGAGAGTGTATGTATTCACATTTTCTGCTTTACAAAATTTTCATCAACAGAAATTGTAGCAAATTCGTTTGCCACCGCGTGAGCGCGCGTCTTTGCCAAAAAGCAAGTCGCTGGGGCATCAAAACTAACAAAACGAAAAAAAAAAGAATTAATAAAAATGAAAAGCAATTTTGCCATGCATAATAAATAGTTATTTGTTGACCTGCGCGTTCACAGTTAGTCAGTTGTTTGAGGCGTTCGGGTAACGCGGTAGGCGCTTGGACGCCGCATGACTTGCGCAAACACAACAAAATTAATGAAAACAATTGGAAATTCAGCAATAAAGTTGTGGGGGCCAGAAAATAGAAAAAAGAAAAATCATGCAGAGGGCGAAATTGTTAATACGCTTACGATTAGTATATCGTATATATTTAGTAAGCAAATTGAAATCGGTAACAAGCGGTATGATTAATTTCTGTAGCCAGGTGGTCAGCCGAGGAAATGGCTAGCAACAACAATGTTGAGTTGCTTATAAAATCTAGCTGTTTGTTGTTGCTGTTCATTTACGTTTGCTGCTTGACTGACTAACTGGTTGTTTTCACCTTCTACAAACATATGTGTGTTGTTGGCCCCTGTGGAGCGCCATTATGTTGCTGTATACATTCCTTTGATATTTTGGGTTTTTATAAAAACTCATGGTTACTATTACTTTTAGTTTTTTTTTATTCTTCAGCTGATACGCTCTTTTCTTTTTGTGGTCCGATTGTTAAAAATAGTCTCATTTGTCTGCATGATTGAGCGCTAGCACGCGCTAGGCTTGCTGGGGGTACCGGTAGTGCTGGTTTTTGACTTAATGCCTTTTTTGAGGTTATGTAATCGTGCGTAAAGGTGTATAATTTTGGAAGAATATACAAAATACATAAAAATTTATTATAAATATATATATATATGTATATCAGCATTAAAGTATATTTGAAAGTTTGTCAAAAATTTGCCAATCGCTGACAAAAAATTATAAAAAATTTATTTCACATAGGTTTTGTTGTTTTGTAAAAAGATGTTTTTATCATAAAGCAATAAAGTATTTTATTTATCATAATCAGGCGGCTTTACTGCGTGAGATTTTTTCTCTCACCGCCGTTCATATAATGTTATATAATAAGCGCTGTTGCAACTCGCAAGCAGTTTTGTTGTTTTTTTTGTATTTTCTACAACTTTTCTGCATCTATTTCTTAACCTTCTACTTTTTTCCGAAATGCTATTCTCAATACTGCTTTTAGGCGCCTGCTATTCTTTATTCCCTCGATAACGCTTTGTTGTGGCAACTTCGTTATTTTTATTTTACACAAAAATGCACCAAATGCATCAGTAAATTGTAAGCTTATCGGCTGACAGATCAGATGTAGCAGCAGCGCATACCACAGCGGGCAAAACGAACAAACGAGCTGAAATCGCTGTTATCCCTACACACACACGTACGCATACACTCACATACTAATGTAATGTTTGTGGCACATAATGCAAATAAGTTGCACGTAATTATTCAAATTGCATGTTTCACACAATTTCACCACATTCCGGACAAGTCTACAAAAAATCACCAGTTAAGCATCACAAAAACAACAAACACTTTCCCACAACGCTGCAATACGATCTGCCACATGCAATGCCTGCTGCATTCTTCGGCTTGTAGCAATATGAGCAGATTTTCTAGATTCTTTAGTTAGATCAACGATAAGTATTGCCAAGTTGCAAGTTGATAATTAAAATAGAAAAAAAATTGTTAGGAAAAATAAATTATTGCAAAAATTAGCGCAAATGCGTTGAGTGCGTTTTTCTATGTTTGGGATGTTGCATGCAACATCTTCTTCTACACAGCGGGGTAAGACATCATTTCGCATATCAGCTCCGCATTTGCATACGAAAGCGTAGAAAATTAAGTCTTTCATATAATGAATGACAACAAGTGAAAAAGTGCGCAAGAATGCTTGCTCTTAATTGACTATGTGAGGGAGAAGAGTGACGTGGTGGCGTGGAGGGGCATGCTGTTGAGTCCAACTAAGTGCTTGGCATACACGAACGCATTAATCGTGTAATTAATTTGATGTACGCTTATTTAGAGATACAGTTGTAAATTCGTGTGCGCATATGTTGCATGTGGCATGAATGTATGTATGACATACATACATATATATTTAATTTTATACTTGGAAATAATATTTTGTAATAATTTCGAGAAAATTTCAATTAATATCCTTTTATTGTGAGTAAATTCATTGCAAATGCAGTTGGATGCCTCTCAATTTAATTATTTTTATATTTAGGTGAGCGAACACTCATGCAACAACACAAGTACTGTTATAATAAACATTTTTCATATATGTACATATGAAGGTATATTCCCATAGCTTCCAAAGCATTTTTCGAAAGAGTTTGTGTAATTGCAACATTTTGTGGCAAGCACGCTATAATGCAACATTGCGCCTTAGCAACTTCAATGTTCACATACTTAAACTTTATAACCACACACATGCATATATATACACCACACCGACACATCATTAAGTCAACATCGGACAACTTTCAGACCGATCGACCAGCGATATGCAGATTTCTTTTTATAAGATCCATACCAACGACGCTGGCCGTCCACATGTGATCACATGTGTCCGCTTGTGGCATGTATTAACGCCACAACAGCGTTAAGCGGACATTTTTATTTAGCGCGCGCGATAACAAATGAGCGCTGTCAGGCGCGAAGGTGTCAGGGCGCGCTCTGCGCTGAGGGTGACAGTGTGTCGCGAGATTTTATAGATTGAAAATTTGGTAGACTTTTCGTGCGGCGCGTCGCGACACTACCGTTGCTGCTGCAGCGCTTGTATGCAATGGTGTTTGGCAGTGGCGCACAGATTTTCGCTACATTGTGACATATTGTTCGCACAAAGAAAATGTTGCAACAACATGCCAAATAAACAACAACCAAAACGAGCAAGGAAAAACATAGCAAAAACAAAAGTAAAACAACATAGTGACTGCAGTAAGTACAGCAACATTAATATCAACAACACCAGCGACTGTCGACTGTCGCCGCTCGCCTGGTGAAGACGCCACTTTGGGCAGTTGTTGTTGTTGTTGAGTCCACTTGACATGCAATGAGGCGATAATCTGCTGTCGCTGAGCTGTCTCCGAGGTGTTGCTGCATTGCGCTGCTGGTGCTGTTGTTGTTTTTGTCAACCAACCAATGTTAGTGTGTCGCATTGTTGCACGACTGCTTCATAGACAAACGGCGGCGATAGACACTATACGGACAGCTAGCTACGTTAGCAGTGGTCAGCTAGCTTAACGTCCAGCCAGCTAGCCAGTCAGCCTGTCAGCTAGTGAGGCGCTGAAGGATAGACAGCTGGCGAAACGGACAAGCGGCGAACAAGTTTTGGGGAACACACACGTCTCGCAGTATATGTGTGCGCCTTTGTTTGCATATTTTATTTCATTTCTATTTTTTGTTTGCTATTTTTTGGTATCTGTTTGCATGTGGTCAAAGGTATTTATCATGAAATCATGTTCGCCAGATAAGTCTGACATTTAAAATTAGTTTGCTGGCATGTTTCGCAAGCCAACAGCGTTGTTGGGAAATGCAAAGAAATCCAAATGAAAAAACCCAAGCAAACAACGGCTTAAGCAAAACAACTATCACCCATCTTATTACTACTTTTTTTGTTGCATTTTAATTTCCACTCGCAATTTACTTCATCGAATTAAGCAAATAAAATGCTTAAGGATTAACTCGGTGCAATGCAACCGGTTCCTTTCGCCTGGCATTTCCACTGCCTTGACACGCAGGCGCTGTTTGTTGTGACTTCAAGTCTGTTAGTCATGCAATACACCAAACACACGCACACGGCTCTGCTCAAATGCAATGAAAAGAAGACGAATGACTTGCAGAAAGCGCAAGATTATGTAAATTGATAAGGATAACGATAAAATACCAAACCAAGTTGCTGCTTGTAATGTGGAATTTTGCTCCAAGGTTCGCAAATAGCATGCGATTTCTTTAATTATGCTATTTGGAGGAGAGTGGTGCACTACCTTAATTTGGTTGCTTTATTAAAGTGACTTTGCTTTCGAAGGAAAATATATTTTTTCAAGTATTTATGAGTATAAACAACTTCTATTAACTATAACTTCCCGAAAAATAAAAAAAAATCCACCAGCGCACAATTAACCATGCACTCTCATAGAATGCTCTGTTAGCATTTGTTGAAATTTCAGTCACAGCGGCTAACCATACAAGCAGATTAGACCTGAAAACTGGTTGAATCAATAGCACAATACAACAACGCCATTGCTTCTTATAAACCAGCTAACAAGCCAGCTTGATTCCCATAAACATTAAAAACACATCCCATCGAAGGCAAATTTAAAACCACCGTTAATCGTTGAACCTCTGTGTTAAGCTAAAATTGGCTTTAGGCACGCTCAGAACCTTTACTGAAATGTAATCCCACGTCATTGCCTCAGTCATGTTTTTTACGCTTTTCCTTTACTGTTGGGATTTAAAAAGGATTATGATTTCTAGTTCTGAGTCAGCATAACAACAACTGCGTAAGGATTTTCGCTGGGTTTTGGGTGTGTTGAGTTTGCAATATATATGTATATACATGTATATACGTATATGTACATACATATTTTTCACATACACAAACGCCTAGTGAAAATCCATAGCATTGTTTTGGGCGCACTGAAAATGAAAGAGAATAAGCCATCATGCATATAGGAACTTAAATATAAACATGTGTATGTATGTGTGTATGAATGGAAATATGATCGATTGTTAATCACCACAAGGCTCGTTTCACAATTAAATTGGAAATAATTTTCCAACTGCTGCAAATGAATGCTGCACACACACGTGCGTGCGAATGCGTGGCAACGCCGTTATGCCCTTGCATTGCTTGGCAAATACCCTCGAGTGCTATTAAAGCAGCACTTCGGCTGAATTTTTAACTCATTGTATAGTTGAACCAAAATGCGTTTGATTGAATGTTGAAATGTTGAATGTTTGTTTGTTTGTGTGCGCGTATTTATAGATCTGTAGGTTGTATTTGAATTAAGGACTATTTGTGCAAGCAGCTTTTGATGCGCGGTCGCTAGTTTTCTGTGGCAAATGAAAATTCACACGCGTAAAAGAAAATAGAAACATACATACATATGTACATATACATAATACATATGTACTGGCATAATAGAATTACTTACAAACATATGTATGTATATGTACATATATGTATAGCCAATAATGATAATCTTACTAGGGGAGATATAAAATGCTGCATATTCGAAGACGATGCCTGTAAAAAAATATGAGACGATACTTCACAACGATAAGTTGGTGATTTTAAATTCAATCGTTTTCAAAATTCAAAATTGTATAATTTTCGAAACTTTTCCTCGAAGTAATTCGCCTAATTTTAAATTATAGCGATTCTAGTACTTTTCTAAATATCTCGCAGGATTTTTTTAATTTTTCGAATTCCTGTTTTTTTTGGAAAATGTACGAATCGGCACAACTCCAAAAGAAATTTCAAAACCATTCTTCTCAAAAATTAAAACTATCTCTAACTTGACATATTTTTATAGCCAATATTATACTATTTTTGGAAAAAAAAATTAAATTAAATAAAAATACTATAAAAATACTTGATAGAATTTAGTAAAAAAATGTTTAAAGGCTAAAAAAAATATTATGTTTAAACTATTATGTTAAATTAAAAAAAAAATAAGTTAAAGAAAAGCCCAAAAAAAATTTTGTTTTGCAAAAACAAATATTTCAAAATAAAAAAATACGATAAAAGATAAAAAAAAATCTAAAATATTTTTTTTATTTAAATTAATTTTAAATTCTGCAATAAAATTTTTTTATTTTTTTTAAATAATTTTTTTTCATACAAATTTTAAATTTAATAAATTTTTTTTTCAATTTTTTCTAATTTTTATAAAATCCTGTATAATGCATAAAAATTAGAAAAAATTAAAAAAAAATTATTTAAAAAGCACAAAAATAAAATAATTTAAAAATTCTGCACAAAAATTAAAAAAATAAAAATAAATATTATTAAATTTTAATTTTTATTACAAAAAAAATTAATTAAAGTTATATCACAGCTATATCATAGTATAAACATCTAATGAACAATGCTACCTTTAAATAATTCGATACCTCTGAACTACCGCTATTTATTCGCTTATTTATGGCCTTGCCTCATATTGGCATATTCTCCAACCAATACTTACTCAACTATTTGCTTTGAGGATTTCGCTGCGAAGTAAATACAAACATTTATAAATCAATAAGTACACAAACACATGAATAAATACAACAAACGCACACGCAGTTTGACGAAAATTGGACGTGCAACATATTTTTGTGCAAACCAACAATATTTCACCAAACACACGGCTCAACCGCAACAGCAGCGTTAATTGTTATGTAGACAGCGCAAAACAAAAAACCAACAACAAAAAAGCGTACGGCAATTGTTGTATTGTGATTTGTGTACATTTCGCTAATATCCTTAAAGCAAATAACTAAATCCTTTTCGCAGCTACGCGTTTATCGAAAAGTAATACAAAACGTTCTGTGTGTGTGTGTATGTGTCGTGTGTGTTTTGATGGATTTGTGTTGCCTTCATTTCGCTTTTACTTGTTGTGGTTGCTGGGTGTAGAGCACTCAGCCGCGCGCTCGGCCGACCGCCTGCCAGCCATGTTGTTTATTGTTTTGGTTTTGATTAGCAGCGCGACTCGGTGCGCTTGCGGTTTCCTTTCCTACATTTCACACACACACGCACACAAACACATGTGCAAAGTAAAAGCAACTCGAATTTCCGTCGTTGCTGCAAGCATTTGCGAAAGTGATTGTTTGTTTGTATAATTGCTTGTTTGCTTGTGTGTGTGTGAGTGTATGGGTTGCATGTGTTTGTGCGCAAAACAATGGCGCTCGTTGTGCTTCTATTTCATACGCTTAATTAAGGGAATTGCTGCATTTGCCACACCGCGCACAATAGCCACCCACAAGTGGCAAGCTTACACTCACACACATACATATGCATATATTCGCACATTATATAGAAACACAGCTATGTATGTAGGCAAATATAAGCGCTTCACTCCCATCACCAGCCATGCATTATATAAATGTTCGTCTACATATATTTCATTATTTCAAGTGAACCCAGAAAACACACTGATCTGCCACCCACCGCTTAAAAGCACTGCTCAACTCAAGTATGTACATTGCGCTGAGTGTTTGTGCCACTCGTCATCTGCAGTGGGGCATGCCACATTGCTGTAGTGTGAGCGCAAATGCCAGTTGTCTACAACACATAGTTGCCACCTTGTGAATTAAATTGCGCGCATGAAATTTAATTGTTTTTCAAAAAGTTTATTCCGCATTGGCTATGTCTATATGTGTGTGTTTGTGTGCGTCATGGCGCTGGAAAATGAATGAATGGCTTGGCGAAATATAGTTAAAGCAGCGTTGGTTTAAAACAGAGCAGCGGCGGGGGAGTTGAAGTGGCATTGTACTGTGCTGCAGCGTTGATATGCTGTATATTTGTATCCCATATATAAATATATATATCATACATATGTATGTGCTAATATATAATTGCCAGCATATATTCATTGCATATGTGTAGCAACGCTAGAATTGAGGGTGCCTGGCTTTACTTTTTAATTACCAACGCCTGGCTGCTCTGGTTTTGTTTGAGGAAATTTAATATGGCCGCTTTAGCATTGACTATGCAACAACTGTATGTACGAGTATGCGCATGTATTGTTGCCTCATACGCTCATTACAAACAATTAGTGGAAGGTGGCGGTTAGGCATTGCTGGCGTCTTGTAATTTGCTTTAAATTGAAAATTTAAAATGCACAGACTTTGACTGAAAAATATACATATGTACATATGCAATAAAGAGGGTTAATAAGTATATGTAAGTATAAACATATGTATAAAGTCATATATTATATACGATGAATTAAGAACGTATTCACATATAAGCCTTATGTGATTGAGAAATAAATACACACATGCATAGGTTATAGTATATGCATTTTCACATATACAACTGCAACGACGTTGTGCGCTCAGTCTAATAGATTAAGTTGCATATCTTTGTGTTTGTTATTGCATTAGTTGGGTAGCATTGGCAATTTCGCCACGAGACACTTTAATTGCTTAGCGGAATTTATTGATTTACCCGCTTTTCTATTTCAATTGATTGGCACTTATTAAAATGGCACAGCAAATGCCAATAATTTACAAAGTGCACTCTATTTAGATATAAAGAAAGCTGAATAGAAAGTCGTAGGTTGCTTTGGATTGATATGTGGTATATAATTTGGCTTCCAATTTCTTCACAATTACATATAAATCTTAATAGTGTAAGAAATATATTGCTACGCTGCAAATTTTATTTAAATTAGTATAGCTAGCTGGTGGCAGAAGACTGAGTATAATTATTATTGACATTTTAGATATTTCTGTCAGCATTCAGTAGTCTAGGGATTCATTTCCATACTTTGTAAAATATATTTTTTTCAGTTGGGCTGCTTTATTAAAAAATATTAAAGTCAATAAAGTAAAAAACACAAAACAAAAATTAAAAAAAAAAAAAAAATTTAAAATATGAAAAAAATGGAAAATAATTTAAAATAAATTATAATAAAGCCCAAAAAATAATAATATAAAATAAAATGTTATGAAATAGAAAAATTAAAAAGAAAAACGAGAAAAGCGTTATTTTCTGCAGCACTGCAGCTCTACTATCGGGTGATTTTTTAAGAGCTTGATAACTTTTTAAAAAAAAAAAAACGCATACAATTTGCAAAATCTCATCTTTTTGTTGCCAAAAATGGAAGAACTGAATTTAAATGTTGACTCATGTGGTTTCAACAAGATGGCGCTACATGCCACACAGCTCGCGATTCTATGGCCATTTTGAGGGAAAACTTCGGTGAAAAAAAAAATGGACCCGTAAAAAATCATATTTAACGCCTTTAGACTATTTTTTGTGGGGCTATCTAAATGAAATAAAGCAAAATGGAAGACAAATTTCCGAAGAAATTCGGGCTATTCCGGCCGAAATTCTCGAAAAAGTTGCTCAAAATTGGACTTTCCGAATGGACCACCTAAGACGCAGCCGTGGTCAACATTTAAATGAAATTATCTTCATAAAGTAAATGTCATGAACCAATCTAACGTTTCAAATAAAGAACCGATGAGAATTTGCAAATTTTATGCGTTTTTTTTTTTTAAAAAGTTATCAAGCTCTTAAAAAATCACCCGATAGTTTCCATACAAAAACTTGATTTTCACCTTTTAGTTTGTATGACAGCTATATGCTATACATATATGTATTCGATCTAAACAACTACTTCGGAGATTATACCATTGATTCTGACAATACCTCCTGCCAAATTGTGTGAAAATATTTTGTCAAATAAAAAAGTTTCCTATACAGGATGTAAGTAGATCCTCATTCAATGTTCAGTATATCTGACAGCTATATGCTATTTTGTGTCTGGTTAGTGCTGGAGCTGGGCCTTCACAAAGAAAGTCGAAAACGGTTGACAGTATTCTCTTGTAGGTCTGCTGCAAAATTGTTAGCGCATGTTCTTCAAAAGGCCAGTGCCCCGTTATAGTGGCTATAAGTCTGTAAATATATGTCTATACCTATGTATGTAAAAATCCTTAGTTTTAGTCTTATTGAACTTGCAGCATATCTGCTGCGTTACCTTGCAGTTGATTTTTCATCTGCTCTGAACTATTTTTTCAAATTGAGTCTTCAGAGTATACAAAATAAAATAAAATAAAATGAAGCCACCCAAAATTAAAAAAAAAATAATAAAACTAAATAAAAGAAATAAGAAAATCAACATTAAATAAATTTAATAATTGTTTAGATAAAATTAAGTAATCATAGTAGCCTATACAAGTGCTGATTTTAGATAAGTTTACAACTCTTTATACCCCGTATGACCACCGTGTAGAGAAACTAACAAAATATTTTATTTATTTTTAATTTTCTTATAAAGTGCTGATACTATATCAGATCTAATTACTGTAGCGCAAATTTTACTTATGCATACATACATACAAGCGGCAAGCACTTTCACTGGAATTTAATTTCGCATATCAAGACGAAATCTACCGTTAATATAAAAAAAATAAAAACAAATAAGAAATTCTTAGCAGCAAAAGCGTCATTCTTAGAAAAGTCACCAATTTAATATTGTCATGAAATCAGCAACAAATCCAGCAAAACTTCAAACTCACAGATAACAACTCGAACACCAACCAAAGTACTTAAAAAGTACAAAATAATTTCATGTTTGGACACAAACATTAATAATTAATAACGATATCAAAAAGTAGCGAGAAAAAATCAGATTGTTGATAGCATTTTGCGGTTAGTGACTAGATGGAAGACATTTACCTTTCATTTATTAATAAAAAATCAGTAAAAGCATTTAGATATAAACAAGAAATGTGTGCCAGTAGATATGCCTAACGGTATTAAAATCTGAAAAACATAACAACAATGAAACACCTTGTGTGCAGCTAGTCGTAAAATGCTTAAAGTCAGATCAGGGGTGTAGATGAAAGAGTAGATAAAACATTTTTGGGGGGATTTCAGTTTCTCTTTTTAATTTTAAGTAATTAATTTTTTTTTTTTTGTATATTATTTTATTTATAAATTTTTTTTAATCAGAGCAAGAGTATAGCATATAAAACATTTTTAGGGGGATTTCAGATTTTTAAATTTTAAATAATTTATTTAGGTTTTGTTCTTAAATATATTTTATTTATTAAGTTTTGTTTTTAATTTTTCTTTTTTTAAATATTTTTTTAATTAAAGCAGGGGAGTAGACAAAACATTTTTGGAGAGATTTCAGATTTCAGATTTTTTAAATTTTAATGAATTTATTAAGTTTTTTTTCTTAAATTTATTTATTAATTTTTTTAATAATTATTTATTTTTTTTTAATTTCATAATAAATATTATTTCATATCTTTAAGTGAGACATTATTATTTTACTCATTCATACTTGTATATACATACATACATAAATTCAGCAGCATACAAAATAGAGTCGAAGCCTAGTATTTCACATCACCGAAATCCCTCCAGCCCACACGCCTCATGTTGTCTTCACAGCTGTCATCTAGGCCTAGTTGGGCACCTGAGCAATGCCAAATATATACATATGTACACATAAAGCGCATATCAAATGCGTGTTTCCTCATATTCAGATGTGCGCGTGCACGCTTATGTGTAAGTACATGACTGTGATTAAATATTTATAAGTTGATAAAACGAAATTGACGCTTTAAAACTTTAAATACAGTAGGTGCACGGTAAAGTAGCCAAAACGACAGCCACAATATGCTTCTATACATACGTATGTATGTATATATGTAAGTATGTTAGAGCATACGACTTTTGCGCTTCTTCGTGCGCACTCAAACACACATACATACATAGTTGTAGAATTTTATGATTTTTTCGGAAATCTTAAGTAAACAACAGTGAAATTAGTGCTGATAATAAAAAATACAGAAGCTACCTGAAATTGTAGATAAGCATTTGAAATTATCAACTTATCATATAATATGTAGTTGTGTGCAAACAGTGACATATGTGCGCGTATGTGTTTATACATATGCCCGAATAGTGTTGTGTGATATGTTTGTAATTTGTGATATTTACCAGTTATTACGGCCACCGATTTAGAACTGATATTACGTAGGAAGTGCAAACATTGCTTTGCTTTGCTTTGCTATACTTAACTGTAAATACATAACAAGTACATATGTAGCTACACATGTACGCTGCTATAATGTTCGAGGGTCTGACGCCAGCGCCAGGTACTTTGAACGGCTGAAATGGGACAAATACACCAAATAAGATAAAAAAAAGTTGAGTTGCACATGAAAATTGATTAAAAACATCAACAGTAGCATGATATTTATTAAATATTTATGTACACGAAATTAATTACTTGGTGTAGATATTTAGATATGACAGCTAATTGTATGTTGCATATACGAAAATTAAAAAAAACTAGATATTCTGATACATAACTTAAATTAGTAATCATAAAGTAAACAAAATTAATTAAAAATTTGAAGTTTGCACAAGTTAAAAATAGTAAAACAAATTTTGGAAAAATAAAAATTCTAGCATTCACGCACTTTGACTCAGATATCATTACCTTGCAGACATTAAACTTGCATAGATACCAAAAAGCTATAAAAATGAGGGTAAAAGTGAACATGATTCATGTTTCTACGAGATACTTGTCTACATAACCAGAACCCAAAACTTTAACCGGTAAAGTACTTTTAATTTGGCAGCATTAATACAAATTATGTGAATAATAATAATACCGCTACGACAAGAACAACAAAATAATTAATATTTTATAATATTTTTAGACACTCTTATATAAAGGCTTTGACTAGAAGCGAACCTAAAATAAGTTTTTAAAATACATATGTTATTTTAGCGTAAACAAAAATTAAAATAAAATGAAATGAAATGAAATAAAATAAATATATTATACATATGAAAAAATAATCACCTTGAACGCCAAAATCAGCCGAAATCCACCCACCCACTATAATATAGTAGAATTCCCAGCAGCACAGCAAGGAAAGCAAATGAAACGTGTCCTCAACGCATCAACAATGCCCTAAGGATACGTGCAACATTAAATTCTGCGCGTGCAAATGACAACGGACAAAGAGACTTTTTCTATTTACATACACACATACATACAAATCCACATTTAGAAATATTTGAAATGCTTTGAATATATGGAAAATACTTTGCGCTACTTTGGCAAAATTATTGTGAATTTCCCTTCACAGGAGCAGATCAGCCAGCGAAAGAAAAAAATGTGTGAAGTACAAATATGTATGTATGGGGAGAATGCAACAATAAACCTGCAATTCGATAATTTGATCGTTTAGTACTCGTGTACTCGCGCGCAATTAGACAAACCGGTCGCAAAGCCAAAGAAAGACAAGCAACAGCGGCACAGACCAGACTGGGTAGAGCAGGGATTGGGCGAGTGTGTGGGAAAGGTTGAAAATAGCTCAAGGTGCGGGTGCATGTCTTTTGTAGACTATATAAGTATATAAGTCGTGTTAGCTTGGATTATGCAGCAACAACAATAATATGTAGAACCACCCAATCGAGTGGCGAGCAGACAGGAAGTACGTAGCGCAATCAACTTAAAGCCAAATACATGTAAATACACATACTTATATTGGTATGTGTCTGTGTGCAAATATTGCATTGCTGCATATTTTTTTGTCTCGACTATTTGTAGGCAACGCCTTGATTATAGTGATTATCCGTTGAGCGCATGGCGCGCGTGAGTGTACGTGAGTGACTGGCTGACTGCGGGAGCGGGTGGAAAATTATAGCTTACACCGCCAGCGCTGTAAGTGGTGTGTGTTGTGATTTTTTCCATGCAATCTACTTGGTACATGTGATTATTGTGTTCCAGCATATTTTCCGAAACTTTAATTATTATTTTTTACCAATTGGTATGTTGGCTAATTTGAAAATAATTCAAGAACGTCTGGTTGCAAGCTTTGCTATTGGAAAGAAAAATATTAGGATATGGATATATACATATATGTATGTATGTGCTTATTCAAAAACACGCGCTTGTTAGGGTGCGCGCTGCTGTGGGCGGTTGCGGTGCTTGCCGGCAAGGCGTGGTTGGGCGTTCGGGCGGCCGACAGCAGGCGAATATGCTGCCAATTAACCAGGCGTATGAAAGTTCACAGCTTTGAGCTATAAAATGGTTAAGTTCACACAGTCTCTTTTTTCTTTAGTTGTGCCGTACTAAAATTCTACTTTCTCGCATTCTAAAGTTTTTTAGATTTCGATTTTATTGAAATTAAATCATTTTTACTTGCATAAATTATGTTTATAATGCATTACATAGCTACTTGCAATTCTGCCACACAAATAGTTGACCGAAGCCGCATTGTTCTTGCTTTACTGCTCCCTCTTACGTTGTCCGTAACCTCATCACATTTGGTGGTTTACATCAATTTTAAATGCTCACACGCTGCTAATTACATCTGCGTAAAATAATATCTTGCCTAATTTAATGATTTTGTTGTTGTTGCTTGTGCTATAAATGCATTATGGCTTCTAATTGCGAACGCGCTTAAGACGTGCTGAGAGTGGCAACCGAGGTGTTGTCAACGTATACGTATATCGTCACCTAAAATGCAAAATAACGTAACATCACTTTTTATAAGTTTGCAGGCGAAGGAAAAACGATATGATGGAAACCACTCATATTAAAACAAAATTTGAGTTTCGGTTATAAATTGGTTATATGTTGGTTATATATTGGTTATATGTTGGTTATGTTTTAGTCAGTTTATGCTACATATATATAATTAGATGTAGTGAATCGCAAGCAATAAAAAATTCAATTTCGACTTTTTTGATGATACGTTGTTTTGAATTTTTGGTTACGATATGTATATATATATGTATGTAGAAATATGTTTAGTTACAGCTATTTTAAGCTATTGAATGCTTTCGAAATCACAAATATGCGGACATTTGTCAAATTATTCCTTCTAGAAGGGAAACTTTAATAGTTACATATATATCCCAAATTCGTTATAGGAATTGAAAATAATTAATTAAACTTGAATTCTAAAAAAAAATATATTTGCTTTTTTTTAGAAAAATTTCTTCAAAATATAGAATTCTATATAATAGTACTAATATTATGTACGCCACTGTATGACTTATAATTATATCCTACCTATAAGTAAGTATTTGCTTTATTGTTGTTATAACTTTTAGATACGCTGCTTTGATGCTTTGAGGGTGTTAAGACCGCATAATTAAGTTTTGGCATTGTTAGCGCCGAGGTTTGCTGAGCGATTTATACGTTTATAAATAAATATATATACATTTATATATATACTTATGTGTGTATTAAAATCACATCTTTCCTCTCTGGAACGTCGGAACGTCTTCCACTTCTGATCTCTACCCGAAACTCCCTTAATTTTCTTGCTGACCACTTACATTGATTTCATCATCGCTATTAGTCGAAAGTAAAACAACTTTTACTTTAATCAATTTGTAGCACTTATATTTTTCTTTTTCTTCCCAACAACAGCAATAAATTACTTACTGCTTGTCATAGTAATTCTTTCGATTTTTTCCGCCACAAGGCGACTCGCGTAGATTGCATTATCTGCCAGCCGTTGGTCAGTAAATATATTGAACAAAGTTTTGTTTTACTTAAACTACTTTTACGCGACCCTTAAATAATAAACCCTTCTCTTAAATACTCGTAAAACACATTAACTTCCCCACACCTTGCAGCTAGGTCTATTTATTGCTCGCCGCCTCGTCATTTTCCCTTCGCCTTAACCGAGTTTTGTACGTATAATTACATAAATAGAAAAGTTTTGGTCCTAACTTTGTTTTTGTTTTTGTTTGTGTTATTGTTGCGTATTTATCTATAGCTGATTACTTAATATCGAATTATTTCGTAGTTTAATGTTTATGGCATTAGTAGGCCTTAAGCGAGGGTGTTGGAAAAATGTCATCATAAATATCGGTGCTCTGAGTTAAAAAAATTTAGTATATAATTAGGAATAAGAAAATATTAAATTAAAAGTTTTATGAATTAAAATTAGTTCAAAAATATGTAAACAAAATATTAAAAAGAATTAAGATTGAAACTGAAAATAAAAAAATAATAAAAAAAATTAAAACAATATAAAAAACTGAAAGAAAAATATAAAAAAAAAATTAACATTAAAAATATAATATATATATGTGTAACAAAAACAAAATATTTAAAAATATATAAAAAAAATTTAAAAAAATATTTATAAAGATAAGGCCAGGTTTTCAGTATGAAATATTAAAAATAGGAAAAATAAATATTAGAAAAAAAATTGATAAAAAATATATAAAATTAAAAATATTAAAAAATAGAAAAATATTTTTCTAAAAAATATCAGCCCTTCATTATCAAATTTGCTAGTTTTATTGACTTGTCTTTCATAGTGAGCCCCAGCTGCTAACATATCTTGCTTAAAGCTGATTTCATAACTGCATTTCATTACTGATAATTTTTGTTCTTCTTCCATGCTTTATTCGAACCATCAGCTAAAGCCTAGCAATAGCTTAAGCCAGCTCTCAAATATCTTTTAATTTTCTTTATTAAAAATACATTTAAACTTAGCCGTACAGTTGCGCTTGCTTCAAAAATATATTTGCCCCTCGTTTCTGCTATCTCCCCAAACCACGCTGCCTCCATAAATTGTCCCACAGCGGCTTCTCAGCCATTTTGGTTCGCCGCTTTTGCCTTCGCCTTCGCCTTTTTCAATTTTCGCATTTGTTTTATAAATAAATAATTTCAACATTTTACGTGCAACTTCGAGTGGCACAGCCAACCATTAATAAATAAGAACATGCCACTTGCGGGAATACTTACGTACGACAGTTTAGTTAAGTCGTTGTTGTTTTTGCAAATAAGTTAAATTGTTTCTTGATCACTAAACAGGAAGTAAGTGTGTGTGTGTGAGTGGGGGTGTTTGGCTGGTAGCGGGGTTGAGCGACTCACCCTTTTTATTGCTTGCTTGCAAATAACACTTAGTCGGTTAGTTATAACGGTACATGGCCACAAACTACACCACTTTGGGCCGCCCTGCAACGCTGCGTATCAAAGAAACAAAGAAATAGCATACCCATATAACGGTAGCTGGTAGTTGCCGCACAGCCATGCCACTTGCGCGCCATTCCCTGTTGGCGCCACACCGGTAGCTCCCCAAAGTGGCATAACGTCTAATGGTTATAGCGATAACGCTGGCGATTGTCAATGAAGTTATCAGCCGGGTGTGTGTCTGTGTGGGAAGCGCACAGACAGTGGACAATTTTTTGTTGGTTTTTGTTTTAGCTTTGTTGGCGTTTGCTAACAATTTTATTGTTTTTGTTATTGCTGTTTTTAATTTTCATTTATTTATTAATAAAGCGCACTTAAGATAAATGCGCACCGATATACAAGCGCGACTGTATGTATGCCTGTGTGTGTGTAGCGCAAGTTTGTAAGCTTTAAGCTAAGTCCATTGAAGAGTTAGGTACTGGCACTAGCTACAAGCTGCTTTGTTTAATGTTGCAACGAATTTATATTGCTCGCTTTGTTTTTGGCTTCTTCACCACACAATTATTACAAATATTGGTTAGCGAGTGCAATTAAGCGCATTTTTTTAATGAAATACAATTTAATATTGATAACTGTTTGGGGACATGCAAGCTTAGAAAACAATAATGGTACAATGCCAACAACAAAACTCAGCTACGTTTATATATGTGGGTGTAATGGTCACAAATAATGCCAGAAATCCAAATAAAAATTAGTATTAATTGCTATGCAAACGCGCAACGGTATACGTGGCAAGCGTATGGGTCAAGTGTTGTGGCAGATAGTTTGAATGCACACACATATGTACTTACGAATAGTTTTGGCGCTTACTTTCTCTTTTGTCTGCTTTCGCGCTGCGACAGGATTAAACTTTCATTAGCATTTTAGTTAGTATTTGCTGGCGCTTTTAATGACAACAGTTAGTGTGGAAGGAAGGGAAATTTGTGCGGTTGTTTGTTAAACGCGATCGCTGGACTGAATTTTGAGGCAAGTGCGCACACCGACACGTACACATACACTCTGCTCTGCTCTGCTAATAGCGAAATTTATTTGGTATTTTAGTAGATGCACAGAGTTTGATAGTTTCATTAATTGAATTGGATATTAATTAAAGTATTTCGCAAGAAGCCTTCGGGCACGTCCCGAACACAGTGCCTTTTAGCTTGTGGCGCTGCGGTGGCGCATTGTGAGCAGAACACACGTGTGAAAAAGGCGAAAAAACGCACTTTGCCCTCAACTCATGCATGAAATCGTTGAAAAAATGCTTTACAACAACTATAAATACACATAAGTAAGTGCGTTCGCTTAGCTGCATACGCCCTTACGCACTTTTGCTCCCTAATTGTAATTTAATAGCCTTGCTGCAGCGATAACGGCAGGTGGCGGCTGGCTAGCCGCATTCTTGTTTGTACAAAAACAAAAGGCAACAGCCTACTGTATCTTAATGCGTTGCACTAATTTGTCGCAAAGTGGAAGGGTTAGAGCGCACATCTAGCTGCAGGTATTTGTGGCACGCATGATTTTCAAGCAAAAAACGTAATTTGTGATGTCTTTGCGAGTTGTGCGTAAGTTGTTTTAGTTGCAAGTGCAAGGGAGTATAAAACACGTAGCGCTAATGAGTCGGTGCGTGCACAAAGATATCGGATTTAACTGGACCGACCAAGCATAAATATTGTTATGGAAGAGTCGAGTAAGCAATTAGCATTTTTTTAGATTAAAAATAACAGAAACTGTGGATATGTCTACATTAATGTGCTTTACATATTTTTCTTTTTAAAATATAATAAAAAGGTGATTTAGACTCTGGGCTATTACTTTTACTTTCTGAGGGTTTCTTATCGAAGTTTCAAAATTAGCAGAGAAAATAGTTTGATTAATAAATTATCGATAAAACTGTAGACGAGGCATTACAATTACAACCTTCACATTTTTTTGTAGGAGTATGGGAAAAATAATCGAAATTTTGATACAACACTTTATTAAATATGAATTCTCTTGTATAAAATATTTTATATAGACAGTTTGCTACAAGGTGGCGGCTTTTCGCACAATTTTTGGATGCACTATTTTAAGTAGAGATGCTATGAGCGCTGATCTTTCGAGAAACTACTGTTGGGTGAGGTTAGGAACCGAGTACCATCGTAGCTGGATTTCAAAAATACAGTTTCAAGAAAAAGACGCGTTGATGCTTTAAAGAATTATTTCAGTGTTCTGCCAAATTAATAATGTATTTAAGGGTCAAAAGTCTACAAAAACCAATTTCGAATTTTACAAGGCCTCAAACTGGCCTGACTACTTAAAAAAATCAATATTGGCAAAAAGCGCTTGGAAATGGAAACTGTGTTACTGCCATACATAGCTAATTACTAATATTGAAATATTTTTTGAGCTTCAAACTCTAGAAGAAAGCCAACACAAAGTCAATGAACAGCTTAGCTATATCTCAATTCAAATGCCTCAAAATTAAATAAAAATGGTGATAAAAGTGTTACAATGAATAAACTAAAGCCGCTCAAAACTAATAGATACATTTCAACTGGTGCTACCTTAGCATGGCAGCGTATTGACAGACGTCAAAAGCTACACTTAAAAATACCTTTTTACAAAATTTACTACTAAATCGAATCAGTGGCTTTGAAAGCATGCTGCTGATGCTGCTCGCTGAAAGCCTATAAAATAAACATTAAGATTTTTATAACCGCATTTATGTACGATTCTGCGTATTCAATGGACTTGCCACTTCGTCCAATACACAGACACACATCTGCATAAAATCATTCGATAAAAGCGTTTGTTGTTATTTAAAGTTAATTAAACACACCATTTGATGCTAGCGCAGCAGACAAAAGCCGTGTAGCAAGTAAAAGTCATTAAGTGGCTACTAAGTTAGGTTTTTTTACATGCTCTCGCTGGCTACAATGCTGTTGAACTTGCTGAAGTTTTTGCTTTTGTTCTTGTTGTTTGTTGTTGGCGGAAATGTAACAATCGCATGTGCGAAGGCATAAATAGCTGACTGCTGGTTGCTCTCGCGTTAAATGCTCATCAAATGTGTGATAATTAAAATCGACGCTAACTCGCTGTTGATTAAACAAATTAAGAGTAAATGTGGCGGCTGCGCGGCACAAGCGCTGGATGTGTGAAAAAACAAATACAGAAGTTGGAATATGGAATTGGAAATTCTTCATTTTTATTTAGAAAAAATGCATTTATAGACAGAAATTATTGAAATTTCTGTGGCTAAGCTGCTGAACTTCAACACTTTGCAACTCTAGCCGTCACGCTCTTTGGACACTAAGTTATAGTTGAGATTTTTGCTAGCAGCAAGTGAATTTGTATGTATAATTTGTTCTATTTCTTTCAATTTGCCATCTGCTTCACAGCGCTTAAGTCAAGTACTTAAGTATTACGCTTAAAGTGCCACTTCTGATGCCCTGAGGGCGGCGCACTTCATGCTCATGCCGCATGCACTTGTCAATTGTGCCACTGCTTTTCGATATTTATGGAGTTTACACAGGCATTCTGGAGAGTAAACTCTTATAATTGCAATTAACAATTAAGTGAAAATATACATTTGCCGATAAGCTTTTTATTGAGTTTTAATAGTTTTATTGAAGTGCTGCTTGAATTGGCTTTTAATAGAAAGTTTCGAGTGTCGAAACAAATGAGTGCTAGGATTTTACAAAATTTGTATATGCATAAAAAAAGTTTATAGTTTTTCGAATCGCTTGTTATTATAACTATTTTAATATTATAACTACAAATATTAATGATTTTAAAATATATTTACTTTGAAATTTCTTAAAAAATCGAAGAATAATCATCAGCTTTTCTTATAATTTTTTTTCTAATTTTATTAAAGCGAACGAGCAGCTAAATTTGTTTAATCCCGCTTAGAAAATTATAAAAATATTTTTTTATATACCTTTAGTACTTTCCTCTACTCATTTCTTTACTTCAATATAAATATGTTAACATTTTCTTAAGAAAACCTACTTTTTATGCCAAAACGCGCTGCATCCCATTGAAATGTCCAAACTCGCGCAGTCTTCTCTTACCTCCAACAACACATGCAACACTTGTTATCAACTCAAGCAAGTAACATGTTGTATAACACCTCAATTCCTTGAGCATTCCTTTGCCTCGGCAACTCTCTGACAACTCAATCACTATTTACAACTGGCAAATACCTTTGCCCATAAAAGTTTGCCAGAGTTGAAAATAGAAAACTGTCTATATTGGCAGAAATGCAATAAAAGCGCACGCTGCAGCTGCAACATCCAGTGGCACGCGTTGTTGCCAATCAAAAAAATACTAAAATAAAATCGTTGAGAGCTAAAATACACAAAGCTAATTACATATTCATTTATACACTTAAGACATAGCACAATTTTGAACACTTCCAGCAAAATGGTTGCACTCTGCAGCAACAACTCGCAATCAGGCAGCGCCAATCGCAACACGCGTCGGCGAGTTGCGCGCTTAAGTCTTTTGTTTTGGGTTTGACAGTGGTTTGTTGTAACGAAAAATAATTAATATAAAGACATATATGAATATGTACATACATACATATGTCTAGCAAATAATGAGAAAAACTGTTTAAACAAAAAATATGAAAAACTTAAAACAAAAGTATAATGAAAAAATAGTCTTTTGTTTGAATTTTTTGTTTATATTGTGCATATGCTAAGTATAAGCGTAAGCTCTTGAAAAAATTAAAATAGTTAAAAATACAAAAAAAAAATATTTTTGAAAATATTAAAAAAAATTATTTTTGAACACATTATATAGTGCAAGCGGCAGACAAATATATCTAGCTGCTCGTTTGCTTTAATAGAATTTAAAAAAAAACGTAAGAAAAGCTGATGATTATTCTTAGATTTTCAAAAATATCAAAATTTTTTTTGTATTTTTTTTTTGTTAAAACTAATCAAAATTTTTTAATTTTTTTTTACTTCTTGTTAATTGTTTATATTTTTTAAACCCACTTTTCATACAAGCAGCGCTAGTGTTCCTAAATGTCTGTAATATCGCGTAAAAATAACGCCATCTGAAAGCGCATGTTTGCAACAAATTAGATTTCACTGCTTTTTTATGTAATTTTTCAGAACTCTCACAACAATTTTCATAGCAAAATAAACGATATGAAAAGAGTTAAAAAAACCGGCAAGCAAGCATATATCTTAAATTTTTTTGAGCGCTCTTGGTAAATACTCACATATATTTAATATGTATTCAAGTGACGTCGAGCAGTTTACATGTATATATAGCTTTTTAATTTGCTTGTGACTGCTGTACTGTAGTACTCACGCTGTTGTTTTTTGTATAGAACACGTTTGCCGCAAAGGCAAAGCAAGCGCTCACTCAGCTGCCTGTGAAACGACTCATTTGTAATTATAATCGAAATTTCGCCTTTTGTATTGCTTTTGCAAGCAGTTGTGTTTGTAATTGTTTTCACTTTTCAAATATTTTTTATTCTTAATTTTTTCTTCAAAGAGTTATTTTTACTATGACAGACATTTGGGTACTCCGTGTTGCTACTCTCATGCATAATAATTCTTTTATTATGATTTTTTCATAATTTACATAGATATATTTATATAACTGTGTACATAAAATATAGTATATACATATATATACATATGCTAGCCTTTTCAAAATACCCGTGATGGCGGTTAGCCATTGCACGCATTTGAATTTCACCTCATCAAACATTTGCTTTTAATAGTTATGATTATTGTCATTTCGCATGCTCGTCCTGTGTGCAGAAAATTTGAAAACATTCAATTAAAATGCAATGCAAATAATTTTTATTAACTATTTAGAAACGTTGTCTGCATTTAAAAGAGGCACTAGTTGGCGTAGTGTCATATTTAGTGAAGTTTTTTTCTAGTTTTTTTTCCATTTTTGCTTTTTGATTATGAAAGGTCGCAGCAAATGGTGGGAGAGTTTTACAGTTTTTGTTTTTATTGGCAGTCGCTTGGTTATGGCGTTGACTATAATTGGTTATTGCGGCGTGCAAAAATGAAATATTAGTTCGCTGTGTGGGAAAAGGCGTGGCTTGGCGGTGTGGAGTTTCAAATAGGTAAAGAGATGTGAGCTGATCAGAGCATTTGTGCTTGTATATTATTGTTTGACAACTAGAGGATTTTTTCTCTTTGATGCAAAGTGGATAAGAGAAATTTTTTCCTTCTACGTTTTGATAAATTTTCGCTAAAGAAGTATAAATTAATTTCTTTTTTGAAGAATACAAATTTTTGTTACTAAATTTAGTTTTCTCTCTAAGTGAAATGTGATTGTTTTGGGGGAGATATTTTTTATACTTTTCAATTCTTTAAATACAAAATATTGAGCCCGCATACTTTGTTTTTAAAGCTGATTAACTTTTCAAAAGCTTCTGCATATTTTATATCCATCTTTGTTTTTAATTTAGAAGTTCAGTCTTCAACACTGATGAGTTTGTTTAAGTTATTTTTGTAACTTTTTCTCTTCTTCAGTTTACTTTCCATTCTTATATACAACTAATGATTAAATTTTCCAGCATATGACTTTCAACAGTTGATTGCCCTGCCACCTGCTTTATATAACTAAATTTCCCATATTAATTTGCAAAAGGACTGAAATGAATATCCACTAATTCTGCGTTCAAATTTTAATATGCCGTCAGCGACATGCCTTTTGACGCGTCAATGTTGCAAGCTTTTTGTGGAAATGAGCTAAGAAGAAAATACATAAAAATAAAGGTAGAGCGCATATGTGCTAAGTTCAAATGCACAAAAACACATACATACACAAATATACTTCTTATCATATGCATTAGAGCACATGTGCGAACCTTAGACGCACACGCAGCCGCATATTAATTTCTTACGCTTGCGATTTTCATTTAAATTGCAGCTAAGCATATATTTATACATTTATAAAACATTTTTTTAATCACATGCATGTAGTATACGTATGCATGTGTGTATGACGATTTTGTAGCTGTTCGCTTTAACTTTTTAAGACATAGTCTAGACGTTCTGACCGCGCTTGATATGCACGCAAATGTACATATGTACACACATACTTCGCTAAGCGTGCTCGCATGTTTGGCGGTGCTTCTGCGACCCTATATACATACATATACATATGTATGTGTGTGTTTGAGCATTTAAATATGTATGCAGCGTTGCGTAAAGCCCATCATTTCGTTTTTGACATTTTGACAGGCCGACAGGTTGGTCTAGTCGATCGGTCGACTTGTTAAGGAAAATTTTGTCGGCTTACTGGGAAACTCCATGCCGACAATAATCGTAGAATTTCAAGTGAAAGTGTGTGCGTGTGGGAAAATATGTGCTTAAGAAAATATATGTAAGACAGTTTCGAATGCGGTTAAAGGATTTTGATAACAAGTAGCAAAATAGAATTAAATTATATTTTTTTACACGTTTTTTTCTTATTTTGGTCGAAAAAGAAATAAAAATTATATTTTTCATAATTATTCAAAAATATTTCGTTCATTCATAGATTCCCAAATTCTGAACTATTCTACAATTTAGATGCGTTGAAGAATTATATAGGACATTGTTGAATGCGATTAGAGGATTCTGAAAAAAAATATTAGAAAATAAGTAATTAATAACTTTTTATAATTATATATATAATTTTTAAATAATTTCTTTCATAACATTTAAAGAAGTAATAAACTCTACTTTTTTCCTTAAAAATTAATAGTTAAAAAAACCAATAAATTTAAAATTACTAATTTAAAATAAATAAAAATTTAATATTAAAATTAATTTTAATCTTAAATTCACTATTTATTTTTTAATTTAAAAAAGTATTTCTAATTATTAAAATTTAAAAAAGTAAAAATTTTGAGTTTTTTCGTTAAAATAATTAAAAAATTCATAATAAAATTAATATCTTTTTAATTGAAATAATTTTTTCATAATTATAACTAATTTTTTTAATTAAAATAATATTATAAATAATTAATTAAAGTTGATTTTAATTATTTATAAATTATTTTATACAATTTCAAAAATATTCTATATTTGTTTGGTGATTTAATTTTTTCCTTACTTTTAAATAATACTAAAATCTGGGTAAGGTTGCTATAAATATTTCAAGGGCGCAGGTACTGAAAACGCGCAAAAAGGTAAATTGTGTATGCGTCAGTCGTGGTTTCTACACATTTTTGATCGCCTTCAGTCCAAAAATTATAAATTTTTTTTTTTCAAAATTTGTCCATATATTTCATATTTTACACCTCTCACCAGTGGTCATTATAAAAGCAAAATTATGCATTTTCCAGCATATTTTGGGTTTGACTGTCGTCTACAATTTCAACTTAATTTATTGTCAAATTAATATATTTCCAAACACTTCGCATTCTATAAGGCGTAGCAATGAGGCGGCTTGTTTATTTCTGTACTTAAGTTTCGATTGGCGTCGCTCACGAAATTTAATTACTTTTTACCAATAATGTAAACGAGACAGTCACGTTTTATGCATTATTATTATTTTTGTTATTTGCTTTTTTCTGAAACCAATTATATTTGTTTAGTCACTTTTTGCGTGTGCATATACTTTTCCATTAGTCAAAAGTGATTTTATTAATTTAAAAAATGCTAATAAGCAATTTATAATAAATTTAAAAACAACAGACAATTATGTGGCTTTCGTCATGCCACTTTGCCGGCAATAATCAAAATTTATGTGCTACCCAGTTAATTACCCACTTACATACGCATAAGCAACGATAGGTCTACGAGTTTACATATTACATGGCTGTGCATGCGTGGGCAAAATAGTTGAAAAATTCTTTATTACAAAAAACACAAAAATAATATGTAATTAAAAACGTAACCTTTAAACAAAAGAGATGTAAGTAATGGGGGTATTGAGAGCATTGTGTGAGAGGGAGGGTGACTATAACCGTTCGCATTTTGAAGATTTGTTGCTTGGGATGTAATGACTTTGGTGAGGCATTACTGAAGAATTATTTTAAATATTTTCTTCACTTTTTTTTATTCTATAATGAAATGATAATTATGTTTTGCCACAAAAAAATAATTAAAAATATTTTTAGTAGCATAACTGCTCATATGCTGATTGAAAAATCAGAAAAATTTATGTATGCAAATATTGAGAACGTAGCAAACGTGCTGAGAATGCGTCTATTATGAAGTTTCGTCATGCCAAAGACCACATTAAAACTTCAGCGGTAGCCAAAACTGTCTTCAGCATACTCAATTAAGTTTTAATTGCACTTCGTTAAAAAAAATATACAAAAATTACAAAAAAAATTAAGAAATTAAATTATACACAAAATTCGCTTTGAACTCAGCGCGCAGCCCACACAAAAGCGCTAGCCGCCGAAGTCGCCGCGAAGCATAGTCCAAACACGAGTAGCCGTGACTACAGCTGTGATGAGCGCCATATACATATGTAAATAATGGCAGTAGTGATTTCGGTACTCAGTAGTTGTAAAATTATTATAAGTATGTTTACGAATTTAAATTTTAACCATTTACCTATTTAAAATGCCATAAATTTATTTAACACAATTATTGCTATGCACACCACATATGATTTTTATTAATGTGTATATGTTCGCTCTTTCGTCTTTTCATTTACAGCGGCCCCCTAGTTCACAATTGTCATATGGTGGCGCCATGAACGATGACGCTAGGTCGCCGGGCGCTGGTAGTACACCTGGCCCACTATCACAACAACCACCTGTCTTAGACACATCAGACCCTGGTAAGTGCTGCATAAATACAAATTATTTTTTATTACTAGTTTTTTTGATTTGAGCTATAAAATACGACTGTTGCTTTAAATGCTCAGGTGTAGGTGATATCGAGAGTTTTAGAGTAGGTTATGCGCGATATGTGCTTTTATGTGCGTCATAGAAGCCTGCTTGTGACTGGTATGTAATTTATTATGGAACTCAATAGAAATTGTGTTAAAGTGTTGGCATTAGGTAACCTAAAAACCGAAAGAAATGCAACAAGTAGAACAGTGAGTCAACACAAAAACAAAAAAGTTAAATTTCTTCGTTGAAAAAAAAACCAAAAAGGTAGCTGCTCGTCGCTTAAAAGCCTCCACTTTAATGAGCGCCATTAAGCAACATTGTTGTCCGAAGTAATTTTGCGAGCATTTAATTAAATTTCCAACACCTTGAACGGGTATTTAAACCGTAAAGCCACACAGCATACGCGCGCTGACCAGTTTTAAGCAGAATTTTAAAACCACTCAAATTGGTAGAGTACATGTACAAACATATAGATGCCGTAAAGCTTTTTATTTTAGTTTTCTCACTAGTAAATCAATAGTATTAGGCTCGCCTAATAAACTTCAACATAAATTCATCATTTTAATTACTTTAGTAAAATTGCGACACGCCTAGTTTATGTGCGAACACACGAACACAGCGCTACAAAGCTTAATGTATCGGTTGCCTAGACGCAGTCGAATCTCATGTAGCGGCAAAGTTTAAACAATCAACAATTGAGCGCACAATTTTTGTGTGTTTGAAAATAAATTTTTACAAAAAGTAGAACAAAATGACACAATAACAACAACAACTACAGCAGCTATAAAGGTGAAGCCAGCCAGACAAAGCAAAAGATTGAATGCTAAGCTGAAAATCCCATTTTTATGATTTGCTACAGCCACTTTTGGGCGCTTAAAGCGTCGTAAGCTGCTTTGTGCGTTGAAAGAAATATATATATATTTACACTCATGCGTACAAGCAAAACTCATAAGGCAACAACAAAAAAGCGAACTATAAAAAGATCTTATGAAAAAAGCAAGCTTCTACTCAGCACGGCGTGGCAGACAGCTGGGCGCGCATGAGCGTCTGCGCAGAAAATGCATTATCACTGTCTGCCGCACAGTGCAGTGCAGCTGCAACTGCCGACCGCTGCCCGCTGCCCGCTTGCAAGTAGTTACACCGTGTGGCGCAAGCACCGGCAACAGCGCGCGCAGTTACAATTTTTGCCTATCACCGTAAATAATTCATTACATTGAAATCTGTTTGTTGTTATTATTATTGTTGTAGTAGTGCTAGTAAAGATCTGTAAAATTCAATGCAAAAGATGCGTTCGAAAACGCTTTTGTTTGGCGTTCGCTTTATTGCTTTTTTAATGTGATTTTTTTCGCTTTGTCCGCTCAAGTATGCCTCGGAGTATTGCTTGAGCCCCGGCTTTTGAAGTGCTCCAATGGTGTTGTGACCATTGTCTTTTCACTCTTTTCTTTCTGGTATCTGGTGTTGTATACATAAAGTGGAGTGCATTGTGAGTGCTACGTGGAGCGGCCCATTTTCAAAGGGCTTTTCTTGAAAGTGCCGGCTGGGCTGTTAAAGACGGCAGCGCATGCGCGTTTTGGCGGCAAAAGCAGCAACTTTGAAGTGTTTCTCCACTGCTTGTTGAGCATATTTTTCATAGGAAATTATTATGACTGCGCTTACGTCTGCTATATTGACGTCATTTGTGGTGGAGGTAACAGGCTTAAGAGCCAAGAGCGAACATTTTCACACACTTAACTGTGTTTTTTCTGTCTTTTTTTGAAGAAGTTGAAGAAGTTTAGCGCATAAACGGTTCGTGCTGCAGGCAGGCGTCTTCTGGTCTGGCTTAACGCAGTGAAAGTTGCTAAGGAGTCCTAAAATGAAAAAAAAAAACTGTTTTAAGTTTGTTGAGAAGCGACTTTTGCGACTATTTTCTTTTTGTACAAATTTCTTTTTAATATTAACTTACATATTTTTTTAATATTTTAAAATTAAACATGTAAGCATTAAAAAAAATTAAATTACAAAAATGTTATAATTTTTGTATTTTTTTATTAAATTAAAAATGTGATAATTTTTTACTAAAAATTTTTTTTACAAAAATTTCATATTTTTATATTATTTATTTATTTTGATTTTTTTAATTTAAGTTTCATATTATTTTTTAATTAAAAATGCAAATTTTTTAAAAAATATTTGTATCACAAAAATTTTCTAATTTTTGTATTATTTATGCACATTTTTGTTTTTTGCATATAATTGGAAAAAAAATGCACATTTTTGAAAATCACTTTTTAACAAAAACGTACAATTAAAAAAATGTGTCCACCCAGGTGTTTTTTAAAAATTGAAAATGGGCGTGGCCTCGCCCACTTATGGACCAAAAACCATATCTCAGGAACTACCAAACCGATTTCAATGAAATTCAGTATATAATATTTTCTTAACATCCCTTACACTAAGCATCTAATTGCGCATTACCGCACTAAAAATGCCACGCAAAAGTTAATTTTGCAAAGTAGCGAAAAATTACCCGTATCGGTAAATGTGGCCACACCCCTTTTTCACTGCCAACACACTGCAAATAAAAAAGAGAATAATTTTTGAGTCAGCAAAAAACATCTCCCAAAAAGCAATGCGTCAACATAGACAGAAGGCAATTGTATTTACGTGCGCCTGGTGCAACCCCTAAAAGGCGACAACAAAAAGTACAAGTTTCCAATTTTACGTGCGCGCTGTTGCGCATAGCGTATGATGACGTGGCGCCGCCAGCGACAGCAATTCGAGCAGCCGAAACAATAATGCGTTATCATATTTCGCATTTATGAGACCAGTGAATGATCAAATGACGAACTGCCTGCTAAAGGTGGGTCTATCGGCAAGGGGTGCGCATTAAATTTCCACCGCTTTTGTCTGCGCGCGGCATAACAAATAATATTTTTTCAACTCTCCTTTTGGTGAAACAGCCTTTGCTAATATTCGTAAAATGTTTCGGGGTGTTTTTGGTGTTGGTACGCGCATCACAACACATCGCGTCACTTCACAGCATAACAGGGCATCGCATTGTAAAAAGCCATCAAAATTAACGCGCATTCATCAGCAGTAGCATCAACAAGCCCAACCACAATAGAAACAACCACCGGCATTGCGAAGCAACAACAACTGCAGCCAATGTTGCGCTTGACAGTGGCAACATGCGTTTGTGACAAACTGAAGTACGAAAAGTACCGAATAATAATAGTCGCAAAAAAAAATCAAAATAAAAAAAAACGCGAAACGAATGCAACAAAAACAAACGCAAAAACGAAAGCAAGAAATTGTCATGGAAGTTGACAAACAAGCAACACCAGTTAATAACAACAACAACACTAGTCACAACAATGCATCTGCACTACTGAGGGGTTATAAGCGCAACAAGAACAACACTTTGATTTGCTTAAACGACAACAACGACTTTTGAACCATTTTTATGTTTCATCGCATCAGCAACCAAAATATAATTTGAAATTAAAAAAATAACAGTTTCAATGCAATAGAAGGGAAATGAACAAATCAAAAAGTGGTGTTTCTGTTGTTGGTGTAGGAAAAAATAGCGGCTTTTATGCGCGAGAAGGGAATAGGTTGAAGTTTTTTGTAAAGAAAAAACAGCATTTTTCATAAATTTTTTAAGGAAGTGCCTGATTTTTGTGTGTTAATGTTTTTTTCAGACTTAGTTATTATATCACTGACTGAAAGGGCTCTTTTTACGTTTCATATATAAATATATGAATATAAGAACATTTTTAGTTTATAGAAAAAAAGTAGGAAAATTTTTTTTGTGGTGAAAAGACATAAAATTGGAAATACATTAAATAATCCATTAGATTCCAAGGATTTAGATAGGAGTTTTGTTTGTCACAAATATATAAAATATTTACTTAACTTCCAAAATTGTAAGCCAGAAAATAAAAGCAATAGTTTTTGTAACGAAATAAATTATTTAAAAAATTTATAAAGTATTTAAAAAAATAATAAAAAAGTAAAATTAAAAATTTAAATTCTTTAACTAAGATTTTTGTTTGTGAAAATTTATAAAATATTTCCTAACTAGAAATTAAAAAACAAAGGCTTTTATAATTAAAAAAAAAATTTAAATCTTTTACGAGTTTTATTAAAATAAAAAAAAAAATTAAATACAAAAAGTTTATAATTAAGTAAATTATTTAAATAATATTAAATATTAAAAGTTAATTTATAACTAAAAATTGTTTGATAAAAATATTTCAACTCATTAAAAAAATTACAACAACTATTTTAGTAAACAAATTAACAACAAAGAAATTATTAAAAAATATGAAAAATTAATTTCCTAAAATAAATAAAAATTATTAAAAAAAAAAAAATTTAAATAAAATATAAATTATTTAAATAATATAAAAGGCTTAATTTATGCATTTAAATTTAATAAAAATATTACAGCTAACCAAAAATTTCAGAACTATTTTAATAAAAAAATTTTGCAACTAAATAAATTAATAAAAATGTATAAAAAATCCATTTTCTAAAAAAATAAAAATTATTTAACAAAAAAAAAAAAAAACATACAAAGAGTAAAAATAATAATAATAATTTCAATCCAAATCCATCAGAGAAATATTCAGAAAAAACTTAGATAAGAAAATCAAAAGAATAATCTAAATTACATAAATTTCAAGCGAACTGTACAAACATATAATTAAAAAAAATGTTTCATGCAACCAAGAAAACTAAAAGGTTAAAAATATACCTCAATTACATGGAAAAATTACAATTCTTGGAATATTCAGGAGAAAAGTTATAATCTAACTAGAACCTATAATTATATGTCAGCGCGCAGGCGCACACGAAAGTCAACGCAGCACACTTCGGCACGCCCACAAGCCCTACGTGCAAACTAAAGTTGTTTACAGCTACAAAAATACATATGTACATATATTGCTTTTCATTT